>NW_015177057.1:75226-106099 GCF_001447785.1 Gekko japonicus
CATATTGTTTATCTGGGTTTGTTGTGCAGTAATACTTTGAGTCACTATAGACATCTGTTCCTTGAAGTTATTCAGCTGTTCCAGCAGAGGATGCATATATTCCACTATAGACTTTGCCACCTCACTGGTAGCTTCCGGTTTCAGGCTCTCAGACCCTTTCGCTTTCAAATGTTTTTCTCTGTCCTTCTTTCCCGCCATCTTTTTTGCTTGTTTACTTTCTCAATTTTTTTAAAAGTCTCTGAATGTGCACTTGACTGTTTAGATTCGCTTTGGTAAGTACTTCTAGACAGTTTAAAGTTTGTTTACTTTCGCAATTTTTTAAAAAGTCTCTGAATGTGCGCTTGACCACTTAGATTCACTTTGGTAAGTACTTCTAGGCAGTTTCCTTCGCATTTTCTTCCGCTCCCCCCCTCAATCGCTCAAAAGTTCATGTGCATGGGAGGCGTCCCTCCCACACTCGCCTTTTTCCCGTTCAGTGGGGTGGGGTGGGGTGGGGTGGGGAGCTATCTTTTTCCCTTTGAAGAACACTTCAAAGCTGACTCATGTTCATAATTGGTTGTTTGACCTCGCTTTCAACTTTCATTTCTGCTGCTCGAACTCCTACGCTTGCCCCGGTCAGCGTCACTAAGTCCATTCGGTCTCATAGCACGGAGAACCGTCAGAACGAAGAGGCGCCTCAATTCTCGAGCATTTCACCATTGAAGAGGCAACCTCTTATAAGTTCCATGGCCAGGGTCCCTTTGCCGGGCCCCTGGGTGGGGTGAGCGAGCCTGCGCACCCCCTCCTTCGGCTGGAGAGCAGCTTCACCCCCGGGAGGTCCGGGAGGTGAGTCTGCTAGTGCGCTGCCATCAACCGGAAGCCCATGTATTTGTTAAATAGCATCGGGGAGAGTAGTGCCCCCTGGGGCACTCCACATTCAAGCAGGTGCCTCCGGGACTGCTGCTCCCTTAGCCCAACCCTCTGTCCCCAACCTGGGAGAAAAGAGACAAGCCATTGAAGGGCGAGCCCCTGAATCCCCGCGTCGGCAAGGTGGTGGGCCAGAAGCTGGTGGTCGACCGTATCAAATGCGGCCGACAGATCTAACAACAACAGCGTCGCCACACCGCCTCGATCCAGATGTCTACGGAGGTCATCAGTAAGGGAAACCAGCACTGTCTCCATCCCATGTCCCGGGCGAAAGCCAGACTGGAATGGATCAAGGACGGAAGCATCATCTAGAAATCCCTGTAACTGCATCGCCATCGCCCTCTCAATCAGTTTGCCCAAATAGGGCAAATTGAACACCGGCCGATAGCTGGCCAATTCAGCTGGGTCCAGAGGTGGCTTTTTCAGGAGAGGGCGGACTATTGCTTCCTTGAGTACCTCGGGGAACCGCCCCTCCGAAAGGGACTTGTTGATAATCTCCCTCAAGGCACCTCGAAACCCCTCGTGGCCCACCTTAATGAGCCAGGAGGGGCACAGATCAAGGCTGCAAGTGGTTGGACGCACAAATACAAGCACTCTATCAACTTCCTCCAGGCTGAGCCAGTCAAAGCCCTCCAAACCCGGCGAAACCATGCAAGGGGCCTCAAGTTCACTTACTGTATCAACTGTGGCGGGGAGGTCACGGCGGAGTGACAAGACTTTATCCGCGATAAACATAAAAATTCTTATCCACCTTTGTTTTGTATTTGACAGAGAAAGAGGAGTTCAAAAGAATTAACCTGCTTCACCTCTTTTTGATTTTTATGTTTATAAAAATGTCATTTCATTTTTGGTCACTTTTATATCTTATATCCTTGACTTAGATTATGAACATAGGATCTCATAAACGTCCTATAAGATGTTCTTGTGGCCTCGTCGCGAGCTTGGCGCCACCGTCTCTCCAACCGTCTGAGCTCCTGTTTCATAAGCCGCAACCCCTGGGTATACCAGGGGGCCAGCTTAGAGTGAGGGTGCAGAGGGCGCCGGGGAGTGATCACGTCAATGGCCATAGAAAGTCAGCTATGCCAGTCATCCACGAGCTCATCCAACGAGCCATCAGGGGGCATCGGATCCTACAGAGCCATCTGAAACTGCAGAGGGTCCATTAGGCTCTGTGGGCGAGCTAAAATCCGCTCGCCGCCTAAACGAGGTTGGGGCGGGACATTTGCACGAGCCTTCAGGGCATAGTGGTCCGACCATGGTACCGCTTTCGCAGTAATCCGATCCACCGTAATCCCCGCCGCGAAGATTAAATCGAGCATGTGGCCAGCCCGGTGCGTGGGGGTCGATACCCATTGGGAGAGTCCTAGCGACGCCATGGACGCCACTAGGTCCATAGCCTGACTAGAGGTCACGTCATTGGCATGGACATTGAAGTCACCCAAGACTAAAAGCCTAGGGTGCTCCAGCACCCAGCCTGCTATGGCCTCCAGTAGGGATGGCAGACTACTGGCTGGTGCGTTAGGCGGACGGTACACCAGCCAGATTTCCAAACTCTCCTCAGCCTCCAGCACCAGACCAACATATTCTAAGCCCGCAATCTCCACTGTAAGGAGTGCCCTGAAGGAGTAAGCCTCTCGAACAAATATCGTCACTCCTCCCCACCACCCCCTATTCCGTGATTGGTGTAGGACCGAAAAACCAGGTGGGGCAAGCTAGGTGAGAGCTACAGTCTCCCCTTCCCGCACCCAGGTCTCAGTCAAGCAAGCCAGGTCACCCTGTTGTTCTGTAATGAAGTCCCTAAGGACCATGTTCTGTAATGAAGTCCCTAAGGACCAATGCCAGGTCTATTGTTAATAGACCTGGCATTGCACAACACCAATGTTGGAGGGGGGTTCCTAATCCTAGCCCCACTGCCGACATCCTTTGGGATGGGTTGCAGGCTGGAAGGGTGCCGAGCCCTTTTGTTTCTCAGCACCCTTCCCATACTCCGCGGCCTGGACCCCCCGCTGTACTTTCCCCTCCCAAAGAGCACCGGAATCTGTTGTGTTGACATTGCTGCCATTGGCCGGTCCACGCTGCAGCTCCAGACCGCCAGTAACGGTTAATCAGCCGTCCTCCCAGTTCTGTTCGCACCCCACTGGTATACAAAAATCCTCACGCTCTGCTATACAATAGTGTACACAATAGCATACACGGCTGTAGTAAAAGAAACAAAAAAAAAACCCTAGCCACTCTTACACCCACATTCAACACTACTCACAACCAGTCTCTCTACCACCCCCTCAACATCAATAGCAGGCTATTTAATCATTCTTACATGCATCCAGGCAACATCCACACACCTAATGGTGTTCACTTCAGAGTACATCCTGGTGATTGAGCCCAGCACCATCAAGGGAGGCAGAATAGAATCACTCTCCTCCCTGCTGAAAGATCTTCCACTCTTGGGCTCGGTCGTAATCTCCCGCAGCTCCCCACTAGGGGCACTGGCAGATCTTTAAGGTAACTGCCCCTAGGCATACTCCGCAGTCCCACTTCTCCTTCAACACAACCAGCCTCCTCTGTTGTAAACAGCCTCCTCCCCTGCAGTCCGCCTCCCGATTGCCCCGGGCAGTCCAAAGGGGAGAGGGGAGGGACGAGGGGGGGGAATCCCACCCCAAGCTCTTCGCCGCCGACTGCAGAGTTGTCTCTGGCACTCCCTCCTCCCATGGCCAGTCGCCGCTGGGTCACCAACGGTCACCGCAGCCGCAGCAATCGCAGGAAGCTGCCACACAAACAGCCACACCAGCAATGCCCCAAGCGCTCTGCGGCTCGTCCCCACGTTCGCAGCACCAAACGCCCCGAAAACAAGGGGGCGGACAGTCCAAAGCGATCTGTGCGCTGTTCTCCCACTTCCCCCGTCCGCACCACCTCCACAGCCAATGTCACCGACCCACGCCGTCCCAGACCCCCAAAGGTAGGTGTCCGGGACCATCCTTAATACATGGACACTTTAAGAAGGGGCAACAGAGCTCGTAAAGCTAGATAAGTCAGTTGAGCACTTGTGAAGCTGCTTTACACTGAATCAGACTATCAATCCATCAAGGTCAGCATTGTCTACTGAGACTGGCCACAGCTTTACAGGGTCTCAGGTGCCGGTCTTTCACATCACCTATTGCACGATCCTTTCACCTGGAGTTGCTGGGGGTTAAACCTGGGAATTTCTGCAAGCAAACCAGAGGTTCCTCCACTGAGCCACAGCCCCTCCCCATGCATCCTTCCTTTTGTCTGCTCTGCTACTGCTGTCCCAAAATGCTACTGTAAGGGTTCCTTCCTTCTGACTACTCTCTCCCTAGCCACCATGAGGGCTGAATGTGCTCTCAGCAATCTCTCCCCATCCTAGCTTAGATAGATAGAACTCTTTCTCTAGCTCGGAATGGAGTTCTTCCACAATAAAGAACTTCTATTTATTTTCTAAAGCAGTAAGCCACGTGTGAACTTTATTCCTAACATAGCTTCCTCCTTCCACAGAGCAACCTCAGCTTACCAACTCTGTCAACATGGGAGACCCCTGGAAATAGCCTGGTGTCCTTGACAGAGATCAGGGGAAATCCCTAGTCCTCCTTGCACCTGCAGAAATCCAAGCCAACAACTCTAGACGCTCTGCTGCACAAATGTGATGGGCATTCCTTTTCCTCCTTACTGTGCATGGTTTCTGTTGCTAGTACTGAATTGGATGTCATGCTGGGGGCGTCAGTAGCTACTAAGGGGGATCAGCTGAGAATTTTGATGGGCCATTTTTTCCTCATCTTTCTCAGTTCTGGCCTTGAACAACACCAGGACTTGGGAAAGCTCCTGTATCCATCCGTTCAATATTGCAGTGATAGGCTGTCCGTAAAGCATTGCCAGTGGACCTGGAGAAAAATGTCCTGTGCCTTTAATAGAGGTGTGATGTGTGGAAATGGGCAGATGAAGCTTTTCATGGCACAGAGGTAAATAACATCACCTGGTAAGTAACATCCCATCAGCCTCTATTGAAGGACAGAGCTTTTTTTCCCTCCAGGCAGTGAGCAACCCTGCATTCATATATTCTTCTCCTTTTCATGCTGACGTGTGAGCCATAGGGCAAAGGATGCCAGCCATGTTAGTTTTATTTCCTGCTTTTCAAAATCCAGACCCATACTGTAGTAATGCAGGCATGTACTTTTCCCACTCAAAGTCTGACATCTTCATACATTGTTCCCTTACAGCTAGATTATCCCCTTTCTATAAAGAACTGTTGTTACAGTTCTGAATCAATGTTCCCCTGGCAAAAACTGAAACAGACGAACCACATCCTCTGGGGTAACTAAGAAAGCAGTCCTAAGCAGGTATTTCTAAGAATCCATCTCAAGCCTATTCAGTGGGACTCACACCCAGGAAAGGGTTCTTAGGATGGCACAGTAAGTAAGGGTCAGGATGTTTCTTCTTTTGCAAAAAGTGAAAAACACCTCTTTCAAAAGAAAAACCCAGGTCCATCATGCTGCAAAGGGTGATAGAATGAAACCCTATTATCACACACACACCAAGCTGTTGTTGGACCTCTTAGAAAAATATACATGGTGGCCCTGACCTGGATAGCCCAGGCTAGCCGGATCTCATCAGATCTTGGAAAGCTTAGCAGGGTTGGCCCTGATCAGTATTTGGATGGGAGCTCACCAAGGGACCAGGGTGAGGCAGGCAATGGCAAACCATGGCCAATGGCAAACACAGAGTCAGGCAATGGCACAAACCACTTCTGAACATCTCTTGCCTTGAAAACGCTACATAAGTTGCTGCAACTTGACAACCAGATTAAAAAAATGGAGCATATATGTTAAGTCGCTCACTTAACAAAGCAGTCAGAGAGTGATTCAGCAAGAACACAACTTTATTCTTCAGAACGCACACAACTCTAACACGGATTAACATCTGATAGCCAGAACTGCTTTAACATTGCAGCTGTCCTGCTTTTAAACATTCCCGGCTAATATAGCCATGCCCACTGTACACATAACAACCAATAAGGTTGAAGACATAAGGACCAATCACGGCCGTTCCCGCTCAGGGAGCTTGCTGCATGGTGATTGGTTAAGTGCTTCCTGGGCTAGCAATACGATTGGTTGTATTTGCATCCTAGCCCAGGACGAAGCTTAACATAGCTTCTCAATGGGGAGGTTCACAATACACACATGTATTCAGTTGGCATTACAAAGAATACATTACAATATATGTTTTCCTTAATAGGACAAAGTACATCTCTAAGGGGGTATTTATATTGAGAAATGGCCACAAGGGGAAAGAGTTAAATTCCTTTCTTCTGTGTAGGAGCCCAGATTGGATGGGGGTCCCAAATCTCATCAGCTATTAATGACATGCATATATAGTGCTGCCAGCTGGCCTGTGTGAAAACATCCCTTTGTTAAAGTTGTAATGAGTGGAAACAGACAGGTGAAGCTTTTCATGGCATGGAGGGAAATAACATCACCTGGCAAACCTGTGTTAAAGTGAGAGGGCATTTTTCCACACAGGCATAATAGAGGTGCTGACTGCACAGATTCCATATGTCATCTAGCTTGATCCTGAAATCCATCCAAGAAACACCTGTCCCTGAAGTTCAGTATTTTTCTGTGTTGTACTCCCAACTTTATTTCATAGCTGGGTTGTGGCTATGTTTGTGGCTCCAAAAGGAATTAGAATGCTAGTCTATCCAGTGTGGAGTAGCAAAACCACTATCGAGGCACCTGACAGAAGAAGTGGTCGGGCTGATGGTGTGCCATTTCATGGTTTTAAAGGCAACCCCTCCTCCATTATTTTTAAAGGAACAGTTGCCTGGGACATGCAATTCTTCTCCACAATAACACAGGTTCACCATGCATGCAAACCAATTAAAGAATACCACCGGCAAGGTGTGTTTGTTCTCCTTTGCAATAGCACGGCACTAAAGACAGGATAAACCCTTCATTACTGAGCATCTCTGGTTGCTTGGTTTATTTGGTACTTTAGACCGTAGTGTTTATTATACCAGATCACTTTTGCACTATGAGTCTGGCATTATTTTCCCACAGTACCGCTATGATCTGTTTAACAGAAATCAACATTTCTCTCAACGAAGCTGTTTGCTTGTTTTAACCTCAGCTGCCAAAAATAGAGATGCCAATATTTTTCCACTGCATTAATACAAATCCTGGCAGTGTGGAAAGAACATCTCAAAGAAGCTTTTTCATACAGTTGAAACAGTTCACAGCTATTTAACCCCCTACATGCCAAGTGCAAAAGTTCTTCTCTGCTAATTGCTCCCTAGTTATATTCCCGAAACAGAATGGGGCACAATTAGCTAAAGTTGAGAACCAATTAGCTAAAGTTGCTCCTGACTGCAGTTGCCTCCTGGCCCCCCAAGAGCAGCAGCAGATCCAAAACCACCATTAGGCTGTAGACCTAGATTTTGAAGAGAGTTCAGCCACATCCAACAAAAATGCAGCCCCCACTCCCAGATCAATCAGGTTTTTCCTCTGGATTTGTGGAAGTTCGTTCTCCTGGGTAACTAGAAAATGGTATGTACTTATCTCACACCCTGATCTCACCCTATCTCATCAGTCCAGCTCCTATTGTGTAGGATAGCTATTAGACTTGTGTTGTTGTTTTTCATTATTAGTTGTAATAATTATGGAAAGGCGATGAATACGAATATTAAAACAAATTCACCGTATAAACAGCCTTTTGCAGTCTCTGCCTCTGTTTCACTTTTACAAGGCAGCCAGCAGTTTCCTAATAAAGGAGCTCCTGTCCTTGGCCTCAGGTCCTGCCAACCTAGCAGTTTGAAAGCAAGAAATGTTCTTACGGGGTGGAGGAGACAGGCCCTGGGCTTTTTTTTATTCAATGAAAGCTGTAGCTACCAGGATTACATACATATGTGAGGTATTCCAATACTGAAGATACAGGGTGGGACTCTGCCTTCACCTCTCCTCCCCTGCTTGCCCGCTGCTCTCATAGTATCATAGAGTTTGAAGGGGGTGGTGGTGAGATCAACCTAAAGCATCCCTGACAAGTATTCATCCAGCCACTGCTTGAAGACTGTCAGTGAAGGGGAGCTCAACACCTCCCTAGGCAACTTAGGGTTGCCAGCTCCAGGACCTGGTGATTTTGGGAGTGGAGACTGAGGAGGGCAGGGTTTGGGGAGGGGAGAGACTTCAGTGGGGTATAATGTCATAAAGTCCATCTTCCAAAGCAGCCATTTCTAGGGATGGGCACAAACCAGCTCATGAACAAAAGTTCATGATGAATTTTAGCCAGTTTGTGGTTTGTGAACTGAAGAGCCACCAACAACTTCCACAAATTTTAAGCCAGCTCCTGAAGAGCAGGAAAGCTCTAAGTCATTTAAACTCCTGCTTTCTGCTCTTCAATGGGCCACAGTGGCTCAGAAGTTAAGACGCTGAGCTGCAGACTGGAAGGTTTGTAGGTCGGCAGTTTGAGACCCTAGTGCCGTGTGATGGAGTGATCTCCTGTCTCTGGCCTCAGGTCCTGCCAACCTAGCATTTTGAAAGCAAAAAATTGCAAGTAGATAAATAGGTACCACTTCGTTGGGAAGGTAACGGCCTTCTGTGTGCCTTGGCATCTAGTCATGCCGGCCACAGGACCACAGAAATGTCTTCGGACAGTACTGGTGGTTCTGCTTAGAAACGGAGATGAGTACCGCCCCCTACAGTTGGATTTGACTAGCTCTCAAGCAAGGGAAGCCTTTACCTTCTACCTTTTTCTGCTCTTCGCAAAAAACAGCAGAGTGGCAGGTAGCAAAAAGCAGGGGTTTAAATACATCTGCAGGGAGCAAAAAGCAGAGGTCACAAACCAGTTCAGTTCATGTACTAACCTTCCAGTTTGTATCAGTTTGTGATTCAGTTCATGGTTTAGCCACAAACTGAAATGAATTGCAAAAGTGCGGTTCATGCCCATCCCTCTTTCTCCAGGTGAACTGATCTATGTTGCCTGGAGATCAGCTGTTATGCCTGGAAATCTCTAGCTACCATCTGGAGGATAACAACCCTAGCTGAATTACTCATATCAAGCTCGTACCTTTCCACCTCTAATTTAAACACATTATTGAAAGTTCAATCCTCTGTTGCCAACAGGAACAGCTCCCAGCTCTCCTCTAAGTGAAAGCCTTTCAAATACTTAAGGAGAGCAATCCTGACTCAAAACCTTATCCCCCATCCAAGCAAATCTTCCTAAACATCCACCTCCTTCTGCCACCAAATATCCTTACCTTGTAAGTCTGCCCCTTCCTCACACTACTGTTCTTCGCCTTAAGTGGCTGTGTTGGCTGTCTGTGCTACTGTTTGGACTCTTTCCTATCATTTTTGCCATGGAGTTTAATGTTATAAATGGCTGCATTTAATTGCCTCAAAAAGTCGTGTCCCCCACAATTCTATCTGCCTGAAATTTGACAACATGGATTTTCTCTCTCTCTCCCCCTCTGAGTTTTGTCTAATTTGAAACGCAAACCATAAAGGTAGAGACCCAAGGAAAGGGAGGGGGGGTGTCTTCTATTGAAACCAGTGGGAAATAATAAAACAAAGTTATGAAAATGAAGCACCAATGACACAAAAACACTAGGAAACAACCCACTGATGGAACAGTCCCTTGAAACAAAAAAAACAAAGCAAGCTCCCATGAACAGGTCTAATAGCTTTGGCTTTTCAGGGCTAATGTGGTCTCAGTGACACTTGTCCTGGTACCCACAAATTGTTATCCAGGCACATATTGAACAGTATCTGCCTCTTGCAAGTAAGTTAGAAGACCATTCAAGCTCAAGATGTTTCTGTCATTTATGTCTCATAGCAAGCCCAGACTTTACTACCCACAAAGGCATAAAGACTTGTTTTTGGAGATACACTCTGTAGCTAGCTACCTTAATTAGAAGCTTATTACTTTCCTGGAATGGATTTATTTTTAAGGACAACAAATTCTAATCTCTGCTCCTTCTTGGTATTTAAATGCAGCAGAATCCTTAGAAACATTTCATAAAAGCAAACGCCTAACTAATTTTGCAGGCTTTTCTTACTAGTTTGGTGTTATTGCCTACATGTAATCAGCTATTAACAACAGAGCTGGCTATGTGTAGTGATCATAGAGAAACTACGAACCTTTAAATTGAACAAATTACTCTTTATGATATTTGCTTAGAGTTGTGTTCTTTTATTTAAAAAATCAGCATTTCAGGTCATGACACATTTCTTCTCCATCCCTCTGCAATGAAACTGAAGTTTTAGAGCGAAAGGAAGTTTAAAGAGATTGTGCATTTAAACTCTAACCCAAATTCCATTCTCTGCAATCCTATAAACTTCTAGGGACATAAGCAGACCAATTTACCACACCCTGTCCCTCATACAACCATTTCTTTCTGTTTTCTGTTTCCTTAAGGCAGCTTTCCATGATTGCAACATTCCCTAAAACCGATGATGCAATTGCGTACATCTGCTGCATTTTGTAAATTTAGGAAATCCATGTGGGCTTGATAATCACCTAATTGGCAGGCATGTTTAAACCACATATGCGCCCACCTTGGCTGCTACTGGTGGGAAGCAGCCCTTGTTTGTAATGAGTAGGATTGAAGTGTATAACTGCAGGCTTCAGTGACATTGGCTTCGATCAGATGCAGGCACACCCAACTTTCTCTGGACTGAGCCCCTTCACAACAGCTGCAACTGCAAATGGTCCATTGATTGTGCAAGTGAAGACTTAATGCTTTTAGTTCATGCCCTGGTGCTCTAATAGTCAAAAGGCAAATAAACCCCCCTTTGTTTTTTAATGGGTTTTTTTTTTACCTTGCAAGGAAAATTTTATACAGCAATGCTAATAAATCCAGCACCGTTCCATGTTCCTTAAAATTTGTTTTAAAAGATGTTCTAATGTTCCTTTCCATATTTCATTATGAAGTGTCTTTCCAAGAATTTTACATGACTCAGAAATATGAAATATGAGTCCCAAATGGGTCTTCATTTTTCTTTTCTTCATTCCCCCCCCCTTATTTCCCCCCTCCCCCCAAATTAAAGGCTGGACTAGATGATGCAATGGGTCTCTTCTAATCCAGGACTTCTATGGTGCTATGCAATCCTGTTTTGCTCTGCCGCCTTCCTATAACGCCTCAGTTACCATTTGCAGGCACAGGATCTACAGTCTTTGCCAAATAGTTAATAGAAACTGGTAAGTAATTTGAAGTGGATTAAAGTGGCTCATCCATCACACATCTTTTGTCCCCAAACAAACCAAAATACAAACGGTGGTTAAGGGCTTGATAACACTTCACAGGCACATATGCATAGTAAAGCAAATGTTTACAAAACGTCAGGGCAAACCAAAGCAGAGGTGCACCCTTTTTAAGCACATTGACTTCAATGGACTCAAAAGGGCATAACTCTGCTTCACATGTTAGAGAGAAGGTGATTGGCAGCAGGAGAGGAGGAAGAAGAGGAGGAGGAGGAGATTGGATTTATACCCCCCCCCTTGACTCGGAGTCTCAGAGCAGCTTACTATCTCCTTTCCCTTCCCCCCAAGGGTTTAGACTTTCCAATTTCCGGGGGGGGGGGGCTGGGGCTGGGCCAGAGGCATTGCTTTGCTAGGAGCAAGGGTGGCTCCTGGGGGAGGCTGAGCACCTTCCTGAAAATTTCGGCGGAGGCTGACGCCCCGCCGCCCCCATGAAGATTACGCGGCCACAACAGACACTCTGTAAGGTAGGAGGGGCTGAGAGAGCTCTTTTGAGGACTGCTATTGAGAGAACAGCTCTGAGAGAACTGTGGCTCACCCAAGGTCACCCAGCTGGCTGCATCTCGCCTAACCCATCCCCTCCCCATACAAGCCCACCAACCTTTTCACCACCTTCACCACCACCAAATTTCTGGAAGAATGTTTGTGAGGGAAAGTGGTTGGGAAAGAATTTTGGGAGAAAGAAGCAGATGGGGAAAGGGTTGAGCACACACAGTCCCCGCAGTGTCTGCCTATTGTATCACCCATAGTCACCTGCTCTCCCAAGGCCAGCCACTTATTTCTTGACACACGTGTGTGCATCAATCTGACCTGCTGCTGCCTGGCTCCTAGTCTCATGATTCCAGGACCCTTCCTAGTCCTGCCTGTGTTCCCTGCCTCTTCTCAGCCAAGGCCCCTTCTGCCTCTGTTTCCATTGACATCCTGCTAATTACCATGAGAGGCTTCCAGGGCAATCCAAAGAGCACTTTCCTGGAGGTAAACCCCACTGAATAAAATGGGACTTGCTGAGTAGACCTGTTTAGGATTGCTCCCTTCATCACCTCTGAAACAAAATCCCTGGCTGCATTACAATATAGGTCAGAGATTATAGTAGATTAGAGCTAACTAGCAGTCCACTGTTGTGGCCACACAATACAACACAGCAGGCAAATGTCACTTGGGGTTGTGTAAGGAGTAGCTCTGAGTCTATGGGAAGCAGTTGTTTCAATGTTCTTAGTACTGCTCAGATCACAGCAAGAGCATTGTGCCAGTCTGGGGTTAATGGCTTTAAAGAGGGAATTGACATGCTGGATGGGACTTCAGTGGAGAGCAGGGAATATGGTAACAGCAGATGTTAAAATGTGGTTAGTGCTGAGGGAAAAGATGATGCAAATTGATTGGTAACCTGACAACAATCACTGGGTGCGACAATAAACATGCAAGGCTAAAATGAAAGGTATGGTCTTGGCAAACAAAAAGTTAGATTCTGAAAGCAGATTGCGGATTTAGGATCACTATAAGGCAGTGATCTGATCCATGGGGTCGCGAAGAGTCAGACTCGACTGTGCGACTGAACAACAACAACAATAAGGCAGTGAGTCTTTCAAATGAAGGAAGTCAATGTGATCTCAAACTCTTAACTTTGTATCAACCATATCTATACACACACACCTTTTTGCACCTTTTAAACAGTCTTGCCATGTTGATGACAGAGATTTTTTAAAAATTGATTTCTTTACCTAAATCTAAAATTTGTGAACTGAGAGCATTGTGCTGCCTTATCTCCTTTTGAAGTCAATGGGCTTAGAAGGGGTTTAGGACTCCATTGCAAATATACAAACAGAAGTAATCATTCACTGATGTGCTCGTGTGGGCTCACTTCACTCATATTATTTCTCAGATTGAATTACTGTACATCTGTGAGATTCGTGCTAGGGTAAAAATAGGCCTAATAGGGGATTCACCTGCATTTATATTTGTGCCCATCCCCATTCATGTGTAAAATTCATCTGTTAACAAATAAACAGGGCCAGAATGTTTGATTGCCTTCATTTTTGGCATTGTGGTTCCCATAACCATCCTGAACTTGTTGGCGGATTTTTAAATTCCTAGATGTAATTTCTGATGAGTTATGCCTGCCACGAACAGACAGGCTTAGCTTCAATTGCAAATAGCTGTTGGAGGGAGGGTTCTGGAGATAACCTGGGGCAGGATGTTTTGATTGGCTTCAACTTTGGCACTGCAACTCCCATGATTGTCCCCAAACTGGCAGCCAAGTCTGAGGTTCCTAGCTTTATTTTCTGATGTGTTATCCCTGCCATGGATGGATGGACAGATGGACAGATGGATGACCAGACAGACAGATGCCTCCTTTTATTATTATAGATCCACAGGGAGCAGGCAGTTTACTATCACTACATCTAATTCTCAACATGGCTAAATCTGTGGATACTTAAATCCAGAGACTGAAGCCATGCACAGACAAAACAGATCTTTCTACGAACCTGGAAAAAGAGCACCAGGTTTGCAGAAAAATTTGAAGTCTAAAGGGGGGGGCATTGATAGAATTGATAGAAGCAGCACTGGTACTTTAGGAAACAAATGCCCTCTGCTGTGACCACTGCATGGGTTGATAGGCAACCACAACAGTATTGCCAGCCTTCAAACATCAGTAAAAGCCAGAGGGACAGCCCTTTGGGGGGCTTTTTTGACTGTTGAGGAAGGACTCATTGGGGCCAGTTCCAGTAGCAACCACCAAACAACTTCATATCAAGTGACTTGAATGACTCACCCAGGACTGGCTGTTTGCTACTGTTCAACAGAAGCACACTCCACAAAAGTCAGTGTGGTGTAGTGGTTAGAGTTTCAGATTAGGAACTGGGAAACCGATCCTTGAATCACCACTCTGCCATGGAAGCTCACTGGGTGACTTTTAGGCAGTTACACATTCTCAGCCTAACCTACCTCACATGCAGGGCTGGCTCGCTCACTAGGCAAACTAAGCGTTCGCCTAGAGCAGGCCAGCCCTTAGGGGTGCCAAACTGCACCCGGCCTTCCCTGCCAAAATCCCCCCCCCCGCCGCCAAAAGCCCTGCATGCATCTAGTCCCTGACCGGGGGACTGCTGCCTCCGCCGCCACCACCTCTTTCACCCCGAGTCTGAAGCCCAGTGCGCCCAGAAGTGGGTGGGGAAGGAAGCGAGGAGGGAGGAAGCGCCCCCCCACTGCGCTCAGGGCCTGTCCTGAGGTGCAGGTGGCCTGCAGGGTGGGGAGGAGGCAGACGGCACCGCCTGAAGAGCCCAGCAGCAGGGCGGCTCAGGTAGGCATGCACGGTGCATAGAGGGGGCTGGAGCAGATCTGCTGCCACTTCCTCCTTCGAGATGGGCCTGCTCAGACCAGACGACTCCTCCATGCCACCCTCGGTGAGTCTTTTTGGCTCCACCCCCGTGGGAAGCGAGGGGACACAGCACACGTGGCTGGGGGGGTCCTGGTCCCCCGGGGGGAGGAGAGATGGGGGAAAGCAGGTAGGGGGGAAGAAAAAGCAGAAGGGCCACCCTCTGAAGAGCCTTGTAGCCCCCCCACACACACCCAATGTGCTCAGTTTAGTACCCGGCTTGAGTGCCGGAGAAGCACGCGATGGCGGGGGGGGGAGACACAAGGTGAGGGGGGCGCCACAAGGCAGCGTTGCCTGGGGGGCGCTAGTTTTGCCTAGGGCATCAAAAAACCTCGGGCCGGCCCTGCTCACATGATTGGTTTGAGGATAAAATGGAGGAGAGAAGAATAATGTAAGCTGCTATGGGTCCCCATCATGGAGAAAGGCAGTTTATAAATGAAAAAATTAAATAATAAATATCGCTGAAGATGGAGGTTGTTTGGTGGGTGGGAAGGAGAGAAGGAAGCAGGGAAACATGAGAATATGGGGCCTGCCAGAAGAAGGAAAAGAGGAAATAGCATGGGTGAGAGGACACAGGGGAAAGTAAGGTGCCCACCCCCACAAGACTTTGCAGGTCCCCTATTGAGTAACTAGGCCCAGCCTAGTGGGCAACACTGTACAACTGAGCCTGGCTTGGCAGATGGCACCACACAACTGGGCCATAGTTTTCCCAGGCAGAGACTGACACAGGAAGGAAAGAGGGAAAGCTGAAAACAATAAAGAGAGCAATAAAGGTAGGCTGGCTGGGTGGCAGGAAGGAGAGAAGGGTGGAGGAAAGGGAGGAGGAGCTAAGAAGGGGTTTTCAGGGCAGAAAAAGAAGAAATTGTGAAGAAGGAGTAAAAGAAATTTCACCCACAAGTCCTTGTGGTTCCCCATTTGTTAAATATTACTATATTTTTATTATTAATTGTAAGTTGCTTTGAATGCCCTCTCAGACAGAGGGCATACATCACTGAATATAAATAAAGAAGTTGCCAGATGTTATCTTGGAGAGAAATACAGTTTCCAGAGTTCATTGTAGTGAGGGAATGGCTGTTAAAACCAGCTAAGTCTATTGTATGGATATGCATTATTATACTTGTTAATATAGGCTGCGGTCAGATGGCATGCTCATCATGTTGTGGCCGCATTTCTAATTTGGTCGGAATCCCAGGGTGGTTCGATCAGACATCCTGTCCTTGCCACCGAGGGTCACCCCAGCCAGCCACACAGCCAGCCACCAGCAAAGCATTTTCATTCTTACCCAGGAAGGGGATGAGATGAGGTGCTGGAGATGGGAGGGGCTGTCTCTGCTGTCTACACTGGATTTGCAACTAGGCACCTATCTCGCCTACACTTAAAGGCTCCCCCCCCCCAGGTGCTGCTTGAGCTGGATGTGGTGCTTCCCCACTCATGAATTATCTTAGGTGGAAAGGAAGCTCATCTCTGCTCTGGCAAATTGCAAAGCAAGGAGGCACGCATTGCCTGCCTCTCACGACGTCTTGCTCCCCTCGCCTCTGTCAAAGACCAAGCAAACTTTCCTGGTTTGCTGCTGTTGCTGCCGCTGCCACTGATCCTCTTGCAAATTCTGCACAAGCAGTAATTAACGACCCTTTAGCGAGTAACCGGTTATGTGCATATTGCTAACTTCTTGTTTTAAAAAATGGTAGTGAATATGGAAGTTTGCAATTTCCCAAATGGTTTCACTGCACAAGAGAGCAATCAGACATCTGGATACGTGCAGTGAACCTAGTGAGTTCAGTAAATACCAGACTTTCTCTGGTATTGGGAAAGTCGGGGGGGGGCTGACAATTGTGGAACAGGATACAGATGTTGCTGTCTGATCAAGCAATGTAAATCCATTGGGGAGAAGCAACGACGAATCAAACAGCTCATCTGACTGCAGCCATCATAATCTCTCCTGTAAAGCTTTGAATGGTTCATTAAAAATCTTAAAACTATTATAGCCAGTGTGGTGTAGTGGCTAGAGCTTTGAACTGGGACCTGGAAGACCCAGTTTCAGATCTCATCTCTGCCATGGAAGCTTGCTGGGGGACCTTGGGCCAATCACACTCTCTCAGCCTAACCTACCTCACAGGGTTGTTGTGAGGATGGAGAAGAAAATTATGTAAACCACTTTGGGTCCTCATTGGGGAGAAAGGAAGGGTATCTCTCCTTATATATAAAAGCCAATTGGGGTGGCTTCCATCCAATGCGATGGCAGGATTCCATTCACTCCCTCAGCCTTTGGCCCGTCAGCTGCCACTCAGGACTACTCACATATAGGGATCCCAAGTCCCCTGGGGGGCGGGGAAACCCCCGCCCCAGAGGCCCATTCCCCAGCGGCGCCGGATCAGGCCCCGGGGGGAACTCCTCCCCGACGTGCGCGTCACCCGGAAGTGACGGGAGGACACCGGGCACTCCTGGCGAAGACCAACTTGGCAACCCTACTCGCGTGCCGTTGGCCGGGTGCTAGGTCTGCTCCTCTTCCCCGCCCACTCCCCCTTCAGCCACTCTGCCCTGTCAGAATTCCTGGCAAATGGCTTTGTCTCTTTGACGAAGACACTTCTCCTGCTTGCCTCCTGTGTGGGACTTAACTTTTCCCTCAGTGGATGTTGGTAGGTGTAACGAAATGGCAGTTACCTGTGTTTGTAAGATGGCTGCTGGGCTGCTGTCTGTGGTTGTTTGTTTAAAATGTTCCGCCATAAGGTTTAATTGAGTTGTAGTTCCAGAGAGGTATCACTCACTGGGTTGAATGGGGCTTCCTCATCTGCTGGACTACAGTTCCCAGCTGCCCCAAGGCAGAAAAGGGTGGGAAAACAGGGACTGTCCAAACACTCGGGGCGGCATCAATACAGACTGCAGCCCATCCAGGGAGGAGGTCATCTTCGACCTACAGGAGGTTAGGAAAGGCTCCTGCTGCCTGTGCTGACCAGGCTGTCCAGGCCACAAGCCAGAGACATGGGGGAACCCTGCTCTCTTGGGCCAGAGAGAGAGCGGCTAGAGCAGAGAGCCAGAAGCCGGTGTGTAGGGGAAGAGGATGGCGTTTAACCCCTGTAGATTTATGCTGTGTTGGTTCATACAGTTGGTTCATACACTCGTACAGTGTGTGTGTGTGCCCCATACCTGTGTAAATAGTTAGATAAATTCTTTTATTTGGGCTAATAATCTGTGTTGTGCTCTGACCACATAGTCTCCCCCACTGTGCACAATAACAAAGGGAGGGTAGCCCAAGGAGGCAAGGAAAGGCCAGAACCTTGGCTTGCCAACTTTCCAGGGATCCCCCAAAGACTGGGCATTCCATCTCCAAATACGAAGATTTGGCCAGAGGGGTCTCACCATCCCTCTAAAAAGGCAGTGATGATTCAGAGAGTCATGGCAGCGAATTTAAGGAGTGAGATATGCGCACAGGACGAGGGTGGGAGGCAAACAGCTGAGTGGTAAACTGAAGCCCGTTTCACCACAGTAGGCAACCAAGCTCGGTTCAGACAAAGGAAGGAAACCCTTTGCAGGCCTTTGTGAGGAACTCATTGGGGCCAGTACTGAGTCTAGGATTGCCATCTCCACGTAGGGAGATTCTTGGAGATTTTCTGGAAGAGTCTATGGAAGCCAGGGTTTGGGGAGGGGAGAGGCCTCAGCGGAACAGAATGTTATACAGTCCACCTTCTAAAGCAGTTTTTTCTCCGGGGGGGGGAACTGTTGTCTGGAGTTCAGTTGTGATACCTGGTGATCCTCAGACCTGAGGACAGGGGAAGACCTTGCACACTACCTGAGTGCCTTAGCATGGATGCACCTGCAGCTTCTGGACCTGGAAGTGGCAAAGGCCTTGTCCAGGTGCCTCAGTGTGGCACCAATACTGTGACACCAGAGAAAGGCTGGATTAGTGTCTCTGAAGCTCTGGGAGATATATGGAAGACATATAGGCAAGTTGCCCACCAGACAGTGATCTCATACCTTGTGAACTTTACCCTTTAGAAAGAAATACTTAACCATACATTGGTGAATATTGGTTACATTATTTAAAAGATCGTTTAAAGACAAATATTCTTTATCACATTTTTGTCCTGTTCTTCCTCCAACGAGCTCACATCAGTATACAGGGTACTGCTCTTTTCTGTTTGCCCCTCACAATCACCCTGTGAGGGAGGCTGGGCTTCTTCAGATCACCAAGTGAGCTTCATGGCTGAGTAAGGATTTCAGCTTAGTAGAGCCCTCCTAAGCAGAATTACATCCATCTAAGCCCACTGACCTCACTTGACTTAGAAAGGGTGGTAACAGGATGGCACTATTAGTCTCTCAAGTCCAACACTTTAAGCACTATACAATATTCGTTCAACAAATAGGAAAAACACCACAAATATGATGTTTATTGTTGCAAATCGATTCTTATGATTAGCATTATTTCATTGAGCTATTGGGCTGGCAAAGACCAACTGAGCTGAGACGGAATGGCAGTCACTCCATTTGCGCTAACAGAGTCCCATCCGGCATTAATTTAGCCCACTATTGTTTACCGATGAAGTACCCCCTCTTTAATTATGAATCAACAGAGAAATAACATCATGAACCATACCAACCACAGTGAGGTATAAGGAAATAATTATGAAAATCATCCCCTTCCTCAAGATGTGCTAAAATAAAGGTTGGAGAAATTATCAACAACTTAGATTTATACCAATCCTAGGAAAAAGACTCAAGGTAATGAACAGAAAATTGGTTTGGAAGAAAAGAGAAGAGAACATCCTAATTGGTTTAATGCAGAAAGTTTAGTTGAAAAATATCAGGTGGTCTAAATATCAGATACAATTCAGCCAAAGACAAACACTTTTAAGCTGCCATTGTGTTCAACAGGAGAGTAGAATATGTGCTTTGATTTCTCCCATTCAGATTAATGGGATATAGAAAACTTTGGCCAAGCTCTTCATGTAAAAAAACCTGATTAAAGTCATGGTAGCGGTATAAGTAACAATTCTGTGATTCTTACTAAAGAGGACATCCTGTCTGAAAAAGCTGCCTAGCACCCAGATTTATCTACCTCAAGGAAACTACAGTGAATTTAAAGGATTTCAGTGGGGCTTTCAAATAAGAGTATATAGGAATGTGTCTTAATCTTCACCATACACTAGCTTGCCTGTATTAACTATCCCCAGTGTAATCCTGAGTGAAAAATGCACTGTTTAAAATCAGTTATGTTAAAAATACATGTGCTACTTCTGCACATTTACAGTGAGTGGCATTCATTAGTGGGCAGTATTTATCAAAATGGATGCATGCTCAGAACTTTCAGGATCCAACTATAGTTTTCAGGAGGCAGTTCAAGAATGAGCAAATTATTTGTGATCCAATTTAGGATACTGGGAGAACATGAACACACTTGGTTTTAGGGTTCAGGCAAGCAAAGGGCAAATGGGCAAGACTGGCATACTGTTACCCAAATTGGCAGTCTCCTAATTAGTGGATGAAATTAGCTTAAACAGAGACAGAGCAAGAGGTCGGGTAACTGGGATCTCCACCAATGTATACCTGGATTATTCCCTTAGAGAACTCTCAAAATAAACCAGGCTGAAGTTTAATCAGAGAGGTGTTTTATTATAAAAAAAATAAAAGAGTAAAACATACACACAAAGCACATGGGGAACACACAAGCTAACTAAGAGGAAGATAAAAGGGAGAAGCAGGGAACGGAGCTCCAGCCCGCCCGGCAATGCTAATGGTGGGCGAGGGCTCTTTTGCTGCCTCGAAGAATCTGGACAGCAACGGAGCAGGACACTATGCATCCTGACGCGGGGGGGGGGGGGGGGGGGGCGGGAGCCGGCCGTTTCAAAGGGCCAAGCTCCACTCCCGCTCTTGGCAGTTGCTCCACGTGCTCGCCCACCCTCCCGCCATGCTCTTAGTGCAGGCTGTTGCTGGTCGCCAACGGTGCCAGGTAGGAATTTTTCGCTTCCACCCTGATTGGCTGAATGGGTGGGGGTGTTTTTGCCTATCTTACACTGAGGGCAGTGGACTGAGGGGATGTTTGAGGTGGACAGCGCTAAATAGGTTGGTCACTTGGCAGATTTGTGCAAGCAAGAAAATGGAACTGGTGAGCACCTTACGGCATATCCCATTAGGGAACAGGGGGTCATCAGGAACTGCCTTCAGATTTCAGGGTCCTGGGTGGGGAATGGTGATCACCTCCACTGGGAACCTTTTAGGGCAGGCTCCTCCCTGCAGGTTTGAAGGCTTCAGGGGTAGGCGCTCCTAGAGGGCAACCAGTTTGCTGGGCTGCTGGTCACGAGCCAGAGAGTTGGCTCACGATCAGAGCTGGGTGACCTGCCCTTCAAGGGCAAGGGGGTTGGTCAGGGAGTGATGCCTGCCTTGCCTGTTCCATGCTTGCTTAGTTGTATTGCTGCAATGTTCTCTTAAATAGTTAATAAAGTGGCCCTTGTTTTATTCCAAACCATTGTCTGTCTCCTTATTCTGGCTGGGGGGGGGGAGCAATTCAGGGAAAGCGATAAAATGACCAGTCTTGAAGATCGAGATCCGAGGAAGGAGCTGTGAAACTGCTAGCATTTCACAGAGGACCCCCACGCATGTGAGGGTGTGCTGTTTAGTGCTGAGAACACACACACACTGGTTGCTGGCTAGGTGTACTTGATACTTGATACAGGGAAAGTGTTTCCTGGGACTGTGCTGATGTGATGGCCCCAAAACAATTAGTTTTCTGGTGATGAACAAAAGATGTGGAAGAGGCTTTGATCTGTTTATTTGGGAGAAACTTGACGGGTATTCCAGAGGTGTAACCTAAAGGTGTGAATGTTCCTTTGATGATGGGGGGGGGGATTGCTGGATGGAAAAACTACCAGCTTTGAAGTGCTAATTTGGGGCAAATGGGTCAGGAGAGGAAGCAAGGCTGATGTTAGATCATAGCTCCCTTAGGGCAGGGAAGGGTTGCTAGTCAGCCAGCCGAAATGACTCACCTTCAAAAATAAAGAAATATTTTCCCAGGCCTGTTTCTGGCTTGTCTCTGACTGGACTCCATTTTGTGTGTCTTTTCAGGCCAGGCAGTGTTTCATATTTATGATTTTTTTTGAGGTGATATATGTATGAGGGGTGTTCTTCCTTTCTCTCTGTGTGTGTTAAACTGCCCCTCTGTGGGAGGAGGGGGTCTGACTGCTAACAATACTAGAGGAAAAAGCCACGCACTTTCCTTCACCACCCTAGTAGGACTGAGGCAACTAAGGAAAACATCACATGTGTGGGTTAATTTTTTATGGGTTCACCGAGTGAGTGGAGGGGATGCGAGAACCTATGTGCACAAAGTATTGATGGTCAGGATCCAAACACTCCCATGAACGAACACTGTATCAGCCAGGCAAATTGGGGAAGAACAGAACAGAGAGAAAAGCCATACAGCTTTCCCGCCCGTACCCACACCCACCCCAGCAGAATCAAGACACCACTTTTATAATTTGTTAATAATGAAATGTGTTTGGCAGCTGACACGGGGTGAGGTACAACTATGGGGAAACCAATGTAAGAAAGCTCACAAGGCAAAATTTCAGAACAATTCTGAACATTTGATAAAAAGCAAAGTTTTGCTGTTCTCAGTTTGTGGTCAAATTATGAAGAGAAGAGTGGTTACTCTTCAGAGTGGAAATTGTACTTTCCAGGGCATGTTTGATTCCTGTTTAGGATACTCTGCTTCTCATCAAATGATGTAAATATTAATACAGTCTTCACTGCCTCAGCCCACTTTTAGCTGATACACTACGTAAGGTAAGTAAGAATACCAAGGACCTTCTACTGGTAGTAATACTTATCACTTCAGTAACAACTTGAAGATATTTGTATGGCTTCCCTTATCTGTTTCTTGCAGCATAAACAACATATTTGGAAAATAATGAAATCCTCTTTAAATCTCTTTAGCTGTGGATCTTTTTCTGGAATCTGGGCCAGACATGAAGTGTATAAGGAAATCAGGCGAAAGACATCATCAATATATCTGATTCTCAACATGGCCAAATCTGTAGATATTTAAATCCAGAGACTCGAACCATGAACAGACAAAACTCATCTTTCTACAAATCTGAAAAATGCTGCAGGTTTGCAGAAAAATCTAAGCAAAAATACATTGGAAGGTTAACCCCCCCTCCATGACAAATGCAATGTCTGTAGCCTTAAGACATGGATGCCCTTAGTGGCCATTGCTGGGCTACCATGACTGTATCACCTTGCCTTCAAGCCTTGGTTTCTGATAGTACAAGAGAGGGGCAGGGGAAAGGCCATTTCCAGGGTTGTTTTGGCCTTTGAGGGAGAGCTCATGGGGCCAGGCCTAATAGCGACCATCAGATGACTTGATACTTCCACCCTATGAAAGCCAGGATGGTGTAGCAGTTAGAGCTTCAAAGTAGGATCTGGGAAACCCAAGTTTGGATGATAGAATCATAAAGTTGGAAGGGACCTCCAGGGTCATCTAGTACAACACCTTGCACAATGCAGGAAATTCACAAACACCTCCCCCACACACACACACACAGTGACCCCTGCTCCATGCCCAAAAGATAGCAAAAATCCTCCAGGATCCCTGGCCAAACTGGCCTGGAGAAAAATTTCTGCCTGATCCCAAAGTGGCAATCAGCATTCCCCCCGGGTGTGTAATAAAGGGCCACGAGAACTAAGCACTGGTGCAACCCTTCCTGCCCTCCCTGTCATGATCTGCCTAAATTCACAGAATCAGCATTGCTGTCAAATGGCTATCTAGCCTCTGTTTGAAAACCTCCAAAGAAGGAGAGCCCACCACCTCCCGAGGAAGCCTGTTCCACTGAGGAACTGCTCTAACTGTCAGGAAGTTCTTCCTAATGTTTAGCCAAAATCTCTTTTGATTTAATTTCAACCCATTGGTTCTGGTCCGACCTTCTGGGGCAACAGAACTGCGCACCATCCTCTGTATGGCAGGCCTTCAAATACTTGAAGATGTACTTCAGATCATCATTCAGATGATTATTAAATCAGATCATTATTCTGCCATGGAAGCTCACTGAGTGATCTTGGGCTAGTGACACAGTCTCAGCCTAACATTCCTCCCCATGTTGTTGTGAGGATAAAAAGGAGGAGATGAGAATGGTGTAAGTTGCTTTGGATCTCTGTTGTGGAAACAGGCGTGGTATAAGTGAGTTAAGTAAATAACATAATTTAAGTTCTCCTGAAATTACAATTTATCTCCAGACTACAGAGATCAGTTCCCCTGGAGAAAATGGCTGCTTTGGAGGGCAAACTCTATGGCAGGGGATCCCAACCTTTTTGAGTTTCTGGCAACTTTGGAATTCTGACACAAGGTGGTAAGTGCAGCTGAAAAATGGCTGGCACAGAAGGTGGAGCCAACCACAAAATGCCAAGTAGTGACATCATGCATAACTCGAATGGTGACTCATCAACATGTCAGGCAATTGCTCTGTTTAACAGGATATCTTTTAAAATGACCATATTATAGGGTTGCCAAGTCGATCTTCTGATGGAGCGGGGGGCTCCTAATTTGTGTCCGTTGTGCGTGCACGCAAAGCACACGCGCATTGCATGCACATCACCTAGGGTTACCAAATCTTCTTCCCCCCGCGTAGCCGCGGTCTGGGAGTCGGGCGGATGTGCGCGTGCACGCAAAGCGCACGCGCACCGGCAGCACGTCGCCGGAAGTGACGGACAACGTGCTGACGTTGGGGGCGTGGCTGAGCTCGTCGGAGGGGAAAACGCAGCTTGGGGGGCAGGGTTCCCCCCGGGCCGGAATTCCCCTGCGGCGGAAATCGGGTCGCGGAAGCGGGGGGGTCCCCGCCCCCCGGCCCGATTTGGCAACCCTAACATCACCCAGAACTGACATAACAATGACAGGCACGCTGGGGGCGGGGCTATGGCCATACAAGGGAAAACCGTAGAGTTTTTCCACAGATTGCCATGGCCCGCCCCCAGCGTGCCCGGCGTGGTCGCGTCACTTCTGGGTGACGCGCACATCGGGGTGGAGTTCCCCCGGGGGCCTAATCCAGTGGTGGCGGGGAACGGGCCTCTGGGGCGGGGATTTCCCCGCCCCACAGGGGGACTTGGGAAGCCTACCATATTAAGACCCTTGTGCGATGCTGGCAGGTGCTGTCAAAGCAGTTTTTTAAAAAAATCTACAGTGCCAATGAAATCTACAATGGTCAATCAAACCCTACCTGGGCAAAACCCTCATCTGGCCACACCCACTTTCTTTAAACACTTGGCAGGCACCAGGAAAGGTGTCAGGGGGCACCACATTGAACACCATTGCTCTATGGCATTATACCACATTGAGGTCCCTCCCCTCCCTCATTCCCTGCCCTCCAGGCTCTGCATCCAAATCTCCAGGAATTTATCAACCCAGAGTTAGGAACCCTACATTGGGGCAGATAAAATGTAGGTTGGTGGATGAGTGAACAGAGATGGAAGCAGGGAAAGGGAGATGATATGGGGGCTGCCAGGAGGAGGGGAAAGGGGATACAGGGGAAAGTCAGGTGCCCCTCACAAATCCTTGAGGGTTCTTATGGTGCAACTGGGCTCATCCCAGTGGCTAGCACTGCACAACTGGGCCATAGTTTTCACAGGTTAAGGCTGCCAGGGGCAGGGAGGAAAGAGGGAAAGCTGAAGGCAGGAGAGCAAACAAAGCAGGTTGGCTTTCAAGTGGGAAGGAGAGAAGGAAGCAGAAAAAAGTGGAGATAATATGAGGGCTTTGATGGAAGAGCAAGAGGATATACTAGGGAAAATGAGATACCTCCCAAATCCTTGCCAGTCCTCTGGTTGTTGGGGGGGGGGGGTTCTATTAGGCTTTATGGTAAAGGTGTCTTGGAAGCTTTTAGAATTTTTATATTACACCAAGATTACAAATGATATTTACTTTCGCATTTGACATTGTTATGTCCCACCCGGTGTTCCCTCTAAGCTGAGTTAGTGTGAGCTAGCTCACAGTTTTTTAGCCTCCGGCTCACACATTTTTGTCTTAGCTCAGGGAGGATGGCTCCAGAGCAAACTAATTTATGCAGTAGCTGAATCACTCGCTCACAACTTTAATGCCAATAGCTCACAAAGTAGAAATCTTGCTCACAAGACTCCACAGCTTAGAGGGAACATTGGTCCCACCCCATCTATTTTGCCTTATATTATCCCTGTGTTAGTTTCTAAATCTAGGGAAAATACATTCCAATAGTTTGGTAAACCTAAGAGATAGGAGCACCAAAAAGTGCTATAGCTGTGATGTGAATGCCAACTGTACAGTGCAGAATTCTGTCCAAAGACAATTATGGTGCTTTCCACATTAGATGTCTAAACTGAGATCAATCCCATGTAAAACAGGTTCAGTATTTCATGCTGGAGTTATATACCTTACTGAGTAATTATTGGTCCCAGAAGGGGAGTAGAAAAGATTCCATGCCCTAAATGCCCTTACAATAGCTTGTAACGCTGTTTGGGAGATGCCACAACATTTATAAGCTGTTTAAATAGTTAAGACTTTTACTGCTCAAATACCTTGGCATGGTCTCTCAGACTAAGGAGAAAAAGGAACAGAGTTGCAAGTGATGACAGATGGGCACTTTTGTTCAATCAAGTTGTGTCAGCATTTGAAGCAACTAAACGTCTGTTGGTATTGGCATAAGCCTCAAGTCTTAAACCCTTTTCAGTTGTTACAATCTTGGTGCTCAGACCATACATAAGGGAAGATTTTCAGCCCTCTCAATACGCCTGGTTACTATTTTATGTAAAATAAGGCAAAGTGCGTGTGTTGCTTTTTTTAGCTTCAGCATGTGCAAACACATACCCTAAATAAATCTGTGTATCTGGTTGTGTGTACTAGAGATGGAAAATACATATGTTGTCATTTTCACACACTAGTTAGTTCATGTATCAGGAGGATCACAGGTAGTCTGATCCCCTCTGGTATATCCTTGGAGCACCAAAACTGTAATGACTGAAAAGAGGTTTAGTAAATCACATATGTACTATAAAGCATAGGGAGGTTGCTATCAACTCATTTATATCAGTCAATCCCTAAATCCAGTAAAAGTGAATTTATTTTATCTACTTCATCTTTTTCCCCAGTGGAGACCCAAAGTGGCTTACATTATTCTCCTCTCCTCCATTTTATCCTCACAACAACCCTGTGAGGTAGGTTAGGCAGAGAGAGTATGATTGGCCCAAGGTCACCCTCCAAGCTGTCATGGCACAAGTGGGAATTTTAACCTGGGTCTTCCAGATACTAATCTGACAACCACTACACCACACTTTCAGTTTTTTTCACAGCTCAGAAACATTATACTTAAGCCAATTTGGAACCCTATTTTCAAGAGGAAAAGTAGGGTACAAATGTTTAAAAAATGAAATTGTGCTTCTGTATGTAGAACCACTGTTTCCATGTGTGCGTACCAATTCTGGGTGAAAGGCTGACAAATACTACAGAATGAAGTACTGATAGAAAAGTTAATTTCTCAGTTATGAGAAATGGACAGTTATTCACTATCTGGTTAATTCATTAAAAATGGGTTAATGTTCTTGTTTTAGGTTAATGAAAGCCTCCACATTGTTAGACCTAGTTCAAAGGTGAACTCTTTTTGAGTGGATGCTAGGTATTGGAATACTAGGTATTGGAATTCTCAAATTCAATCCTAAAGAGAAGAAGATAAAAGAAGAGATTGGATTTATACCCCGCCCTTCACTACTCAAGGGAGTCTCAGAGTGGCTTACAAACTCCTCACCCCTTCCCCCCCCTCCCCGCAACAGACACCCTGTGAGGTAGGTGGGGCTGAGAGAGCTCTCCCGAGAACTGCCCTTGAGAGGACAGCTCTGAAAGAACTTATGACTGACCCAAGGTCATAACAGCAGCTGCATGTGGAGAGTGGGGAATCAAACCCGGTTCTCCCAGATTAGAGCCCACGCACTAAACAGAATGATACCCTTCTAAATATACTGAAATGATTTTGCCTTCACATTTCTAAAGCAGTCTGTTCCACTGAATATGTGACACATTCCCAGATCCTGAAATGAGCAGGGAAGTTCAAATGAAGCTTCTTGTGGATCCCATTCCCAACCATATGCAGCTCTGGTTTAGAACAGGGCTTTCCTGGGATTTGCAGAAATTACTCAGTCAGAGGATTTTTCATTGGCAGCACAGACTCAGCTTTTCTTTTGATATGTTCACACTATAATATGGGTAACTTTCAACATTTAAAGTTTATCCCAACTAATGAAACGTTGCTATAAAGAATGCATAACCAGTTCTGTGATAATCTGACAACATGTAAAATCTGAGTTAAATCAGGTTAGCACAACATAAATTTACTGCAGAAATCCATCCCTCTATTTTGTCTAAAATCCTAAAGACAATCTAGGGTTGCCAGGTCTGGGTTGGAAAATACCTGGAGACTTTGGAGGTTGATCCAGGAGAGGGCAGGTTTTGGGGAGGGGACTCAGGATGATACAATGCCAAATACACTACAAAAGGGGTAACATGAAGAATTTGATGTAAATAGTTGTTTGCTATCCCTTGTAGAAACCTACTACACTCAAATCTGGATTGAGATGGACTGTGGAAGGACAGAGACAACTCCATCATGAGACAGACTTAATCTGCCTCCCATGGCAATGGATTTGGGGTACCATTAATAGCACTAGAATGGGTGAGCACAGCCCATCAGAATTCTCTTATATACTTGCCCTTTTTGACCAAGATACTTTAGAACTTCCCTGTAGATTGTGTCCCCCGTTAATTAGGAAGGTGTGCCGTTTGGATATTCAAGTATCCACAACATCTTAGGTGGACCCATATTTCCCCATAACATTAGGAACAGCTCCTTTTAGCTCTATTGAGCTATACACCATTTACCCTCTGCTCTAACCAAGTTGATTGCATAATATGCATGTACCTTTGCATCCTGAGTTCCTTCTTTGGAACACCCCGCCCACCTCCAGACTGAGATGGAAAGACTCAGAGATCTCCATTCCTATTCCTATCTGGCGAATGGAGCTTTGACTCTTGAAAGCTTTGACTCCAAAAACTGTGTTGGTCTCTAAGGGGCTACTAGCCTCAAATCTAACTGACCTACTGCAGACCACCATGGCTACCCTCTCAAACTGTTAATGGATTCAAGATTATGGATCAAGCACAGCCCTAGAGAATGGTCAGTTGTTCACACTTAATTTGGTGACCAAAAGAATTTCCCAGCAAGAAGACTGCAACTGCATCCTTCCCTTTTCTTTCCTTCTCTCTCCTTCAGTCTATACCAAACAAGTATGAGAATGCTGTTCCTGCAAATTTGGCCTAAGGAGGAAAAAAAAAGGAACACTGGCATTCGCTTCATTCCTTTGAGATCTCTGACAAGAAAAACTTCAACTGCATCCTCTGCTCTAGATAAACATGGCTTTAATAAGTACAAATTACTTTTGTGGCCAGCTAGTTAATACATTAAAAATGAATCTTCCCAAGCTGACACATTTTAAACAGAAAGAGGCCTCTTTCCTTTGCAGATTTCACAAACAAAGTCCTGGTAGAAATAAGATATTTTCCCTTCTTGTTAAATGACAAATACTATATCTACATTATGTTTTACAGAAGTAAGGCATGCCTTCAAATCCATTGCTAACTGAATCACTGCTTAGGAAATTCATCTTGTATAAAACAACTCTTAATGTATTCCAGCTTTCCAGAGCACCACAGTTTCTAAAACATTCCTAGTGACAGAAACACAGAAGCTCCTGATCTGCAACCTAAGAACATGTGAAGTCCATAACACCTGTTTTTAAGTCTCCAAGTAGCCCAATTTACTATTTTAAAAGACCTATGATATTCCTTGGAAGAGGTCCTAAATTGCATTTGAATTTCTGAGTTAGCAAACAGATGTGTGTAACATGCTGCCAGACTACTCCCATTGAATATACATGAACATCTGCTGAGGAACGTATGTCATTCTGGCTTGAACAATAATGCAGAACTGAGCTGTTATGTCTTATATTAAGTTAGAAGCCATCCTCATGACTCCCATGATCATCATCATTATTATAAGCTTCTACAAATGATTAAGGTTTGATCAAAGATATGTGATATGGTGGCTAAGGACAAGACACTTTGCGTACATTCCTGCAACACTTACTTTGAAGCAAGTCCATTGACTTGCTTATTTAGGAGCAAGTCAGTTTACATAATTTCAAATAAACATGCCGAGGACCAGGCTGCAGGTTTGAAAAATAAAAGAGGAAGTTCCCCGTTCAAATACTTTAACCATGAAAGTCTCCAGTCATCAATATGGCATCAATAATACCATCCTAGGACCTGCGGTGGCTCAAGTGGTTAAGACGCTGAACTGCAGGCTGTGGAAGGTCAGCAGTTCGAGACCCAGGTGCCGCATGACGGAGTGAGCTCCCGTCTCTAGTTCCAGCTCCTACCAACCTAGCAGTTCGAAAGCAAGAAACTGCAAGTAGATAAATAGGTTCCACTTCAGTGGAAAGGTAACAGTGTTCTGTGCGCCTTGGTGTTTAGTCATGCCGACCACATGACCACAGAAACGTCTTCGGATAGCGCTGGCTCTTTGGCTTTGAAACGGAGATGAGCACCGCAACCCTAGAGTCGGATTCGACTGGCGTTCGAGAAAGGGAATCTTTACCTTTTAATACTATCCTATGTTAAAGTGTTACCAAAAAAATAGCTGTGATAATGTATTTCAAACACTCAAAATAGAGCTATAATGGTAGAATGTAGATTATGATAGTATTCATATGCATCTCTTGTGATTCTATGATCCACGTAATGTTTGACCTCTTCATCGGTCTTCCTCCATAGTTGTTCTCTTCTACCAGTGGGTGAAGACTTTTTTTTGTTCTGTTTGGCATTCCCCAATTACTGTTATTGGCCTTTGGGTGGGAGGTATGGTTGCCAGCCTCCAGGTAGGGCTTGGAGATCTCCCAAAAGCACAACCAATCTCCAATATACAGAGATCAATTCCCTCAGAGAAAATGGCTGCTTTGGATGGTGGACTCTATGGGATTATATCCCAATAAGGTTTCTCCCCTCCCCAAATCCTGCCATCCCAAGCTCCACCACCAGGATCTCCAGGCATTTCCCAGCCCAGAGCTGGAAACCCCCTTTTGGGGTGTTATGTTATCCATTTTTATTGAATTATATTAGATATACTTTGTTTGAAATGTTTTTAACATTAAAATATTTTAATCTTTGATGTTCACTGCCTTGAAAACCTTACTTGGGTAGAAAGCTGGCACAGAAATGCTTTAAATAAATTTAAAAGTAAATATGCCGGGGGGGGGGGGGGGAAGGGAACAATAACAAAACACAT
>NW_015177057.1:106269-136578 GCF_001447785.1 Gekko japonicus
AAAAAATTATAAAAAAAAATAAAAATGAATTTGGGGGGGGGGGGGGGGGAGAAAGGCAACATTAATATAAGACTTGGGTTAACCCTGGATGAGGGACACCAAGCTTCTGTTCGCAACAAAGCAAATTAAAGATAAAATATCCAGAAAGAACAGGACAATATTAATCATATGAGATTCTTTCAGTTTAACAAAATTAGATTCAGATACAGTGATAAAACAAATGGGAATGGTTTTCCTTTGAGGGGGTGCATTTATGGCTATACCTTTCAATTAATACCATAAGCTTGTATGGAGGAAAGTGTGCAACAACCCACATACATAGCTACATTTATACTCATGGCCTAGGAGGTAAAGCATCTTGTACATGATCCATTGTTCTTCATTATATTCCTTTGTTAGACGAAGAGTTTTTGGCAGAATTTGTAGATGAATACTTAACAGGAGGGGCTCTGAAACTTCATTATCTTCTTGCTGGTAAGTACAAACATATGACTTATAAGGGAGCTCTACATTACAAGAAATTCACTCCATAAAATGTGGCTGCATGGGGTGGGAACCATCTTGTCAAATCACATATAAACTAGCCAGCCATGAGATGATCTTATATTTCATACTCAGTTTCACTGTGTAAACTTTATCACTGGCTTGATGTGCTAATTTTTATTTGCTGTATTGCAAGCCAGACATTTGTTTTCCTGGTTTTGTAAATGTCACTGGGTTGTATCCGATGATTCCCTTCCTTTAAGGTTGGAATCCTCCTCCAGTACAAATAGCCTGGTGCTGTTAGAGGAATGCTTGCTCAGTTAGAGGAAGGCTCTTCTTGCTTAGTTGGAAGGAGTCCAGCCCATTGCTTACCAGCAAATAAATTAAAAAAGCAATGGCAAGGGAATATAGTTATAAGGAGCAACAAAAAGTCACAAAGTAGTGAGCAAACTTTCGAATTCAGCAGAACTCTGCTTAAGACTTGATATGGAGCAAATGCTTTTCTTAGACACGATAAGCATTATGTTTCTGGCACACCTCTCAGATTCTGTGAGAATACTCTATACTTAATCCTCTCAATAGGTGTGATGATGACCATTTTTGTGTGTGAAATGGGCAATATGCATATTTTCCAGCCACAGAAGATGCTACCAAAACCCTGGGTCTTCAGGGATATGCATTGGCACATAGTGAAGCTGTAGAATATGCATGTCTCCCCTTTCAAATGAAACAGCAATCACATGTACCAAGACAATCATGCATAGCACACTCTCCTGATATGCAAGATAGGAGTGCCCAAAAACATAACACCTGAAAACAGCTGTGGCCTGCATTTTTTTGGTTCCAAAATGGAGCAGAGGAGGTGTGATGCAGGCTTTATTAAGTTTGAGTTTGGAAAATAACCTGCAGTCTAAGAGATACCTTTGAAGAAATGTTATACCAATTATATTAAATATTATACCAATATTTAGATAATATTTGGATAGTTAGTGCAGAACATCCCATCCAAAAACACATTATAACACACACATTTCTGAGAACAAATATTGGCCTACAGACAAAAAGCTGGCTTGTGGACTTCTTCTGTCAGTTCCTTATAACAAAGCAGGATGAGAGTAAAGGAATGTATTTTGTGAACAGATGTTTCCATTTCTATAATTCAGAACGTAATACCTACAATGGCTAGAATGTACATTCATAATATCAAAACTGACTTGCCGAATCATGCCATAGTCCGGCATTCTGTTTAAATATCTGCCATCTGGGTACTTCTGGTCATTCACTTCCCAAATAGGGCATGAAGACAGCAGCCCATCTGAAATTCCAGCACACAGTGCTCCTAAACATGGAGGTTCTGTTTAATTATTAAAATTACTTTCCAGTCTATTGCACATTAATATTTCACTCTTGAACACATTAGTGTCTGTGAAAACACCCCTGGCACATCAAAGAAAACTTTCAGTTAACATAGAAGTCCCTCACTTTCATCAGTTGCCAGCTTCTTACTGTTACCTACTGGGCTCAAAAACTGAGGTAGAACTGAACCAGCTGGGCTGGGAGAAAGAACCCAGGAGAGAGCTGTTGGGAAAGTGAGTGAGGGTTTGTTTGTTTTTCCTTTCTGAAACTGCTAAACTACTGGGGAACATTAACTGGGGCTGCTTTGCGAGAGGACAAAGTTTGAGGGTCAGTGGGTGCTTGTAGCCTGCTGGAGAGTGGTGTTTTTCTCTGGGTCCATTTGGGTCTTTTGTCTGGTCTGCTGCTCACTGAGCAAGGTCTGTTTTCCTGGGGCTGATTGCTAGGGCTGCCAAGTCCCCCCAGGGGGCGGGGAAAACCCCGCCCCAGAGGCCCATTCCCCGGTGGCGGATCGGGCTCCAGGGGGAACCCCACCCCGGCATGCGCGTCACCAGGAAGTGACATTATGACACCGGGCACTCTGGGCGCGGGGCCACAACCATAGAGTTTCCCCCTCGGATGGTCGTGGCCCCGCCCCCAGCATGCCCGGCATCATAACGTCACTTCCTGGTGACGTGCGTGCGGCGCGTGCACGCGCGTGCATAGGACGCCGGATGGGAGTCCCCCGCTCCCGACGATTTTCGACTTGGCAACCCTACTGATTGCAGGCCCCACCCACTGCTGTTGCTGCTGGGAGGCAGCGGCTGTGGGCCTCTGAACTGTAAGGCTCCTCCTAGGCAGAGGCATGAGCATTTGGCACCAGCCAAAGGTCAAGAGTCAAAGGGCTCTTGGCTGTGGCTCTTAACCTGAAAATCAGGTCAGAGGACCACGCATCACTCTAGATAACTATAAACCACTAACCAGTTTGGTGTACTGCAGGAGTGGCCAAACTTGCTTAACGTTAGAGCCACATAGAATAAATGTCAGATGTTTGTGAGCTGCATGCCATGAATAAATATTACACACATGTTTTATTGGAAAATATGTAAATCTGCTTTTTTAAAAAATTAAATGAGGCTGCCAAAAATAAAAACAAAAGGGGTAAAATATTGATAAAATATTGATAATGATATTTATTTGTCCAATGATATTTGTAGGTGGGGGGCTTTCAGAATGCATTTAAAGTTCAACTTGCTTCCTTTCTCTGCTCCTCCCTGCCTCAAGCCTACCCAGGAAGGGGAAGTGGCTGGGGAAGGGAAGACCGATCGGGGAGGGGAGGGGAGGCATGCCTCCCCTTCGCTTGCCCAGCTGCCCTGCTGGGAGCCACACAATATGTGTGAAAGAGTCGCATGTGGCTCCTGAGCCACAGTTTGGCCACCCCTGGTGTAGTGGTTAAGAGCGGCCAACTCTAATCTGGAGAACTGGGTTTGATTCCCCACTCCTCCAAATGAAGCCAACTGGATGACCTTGGATCAGTCATAGATCTCTCAGAGCTGTTCTCTCAAGAGCAGTTCTCTCAGAGCTCTCTCAGCCCCACCTACCTCACAGGGTACTGTTGTGAGGAGAGGGAAGGGGACTGCAAGCTGCTCTGAGACTCCAAGTGAAGGGTGGGGTATAAATCCAACTCTTCTTTTCCTCCTCCTCCTCCTCTCAAAGCAATTTTGTCATCCTGCAATTCTGATCAAACATTTGCACAGGCAAAACAGATAATAAATGAGCAAAAATAAGAATAACTATACATTGCAAATTGCTTGAACTTGGCTACATCCTTGTTCACTACCACAGCCAGTGTGGTCTAATTCTTAGAGTGTTGGGGCAGGATCTGGGAGACCCAGGTTGGAATCCCCACTCTGCCTTAAAAGTTTGCTGGATGACCTTGGGCCAGCCCCACCTACCTCACAGGGTATTATTTATTTATTTATTTATTTAAATTTATGTCTCGCCTTGCCCGCACAGGCAGGTTTAAGGCGGCATACAGCAGTTTAAAATACGATAAAATACCCTGGGGGAGCTGGGGGAAGATGAGTTTCTGGTAGTAGGTGATTTGATCAGTAGGTATATAGAGAGTGGGTTCTGTGACAGGTATTTTGATTACATGGTGACTTGCCTGCCTAGTGCGAAGGTTGTGGACATCAAACGCTGTCTAGATAGGTAGCTAGATCGTGCTGGGGGGAGTCAGTAGTCATGGTGCATGTTGGCACCAATGACATTGGGAAATGTAGTCATGTGGTCCTAGGTTACTAGGCAGAAAGTTAAAGGCCAGGACCTCAAAGGTAGCATTCTCAGAAGGGCTACTAGTTCCACGTTCAGGGCCAGCTAGACAGGCACAGATGTGTGGATGAGAAAGTGGTGCTGGAAGGAAGGGTTTAGATTTCTTAGGCACTGGGGGACTTTCTGGGTCAAACCAAACCTGCACAAAAGAGAGTTTTCACTTGAACCAAAATGGAACCAGGTTGCTGGTGTTTTTTAATATGAAAAAGGAGGAAAGCTGACAGGAGCTGGGGAGCCTCCAGTTTGGGACCAGTCCATCCAAAGCGATGATTGCATAAACCCTCAAGGTAATACTGATAGGAGATTAATAGGATTTGGCCTGGGAGTGAAAGCACAATGGCGACTGAGGGCCATGTGTGGCGACTAAGAAGCTGAGGGAGGAGAGGGCTGTGTATATGTCAGTGCCAGAAGTCTCCAAGCTAAGATGGGGGAGCTGGAGTGCTTGGTGTTCAATGACAATTTAGATTTAGTAGATATATCAGAAACATGGTGGAATGGGGGAAATCTGTGGGACTCAAGACCTGGTAACAGATGTGGAGGTTGTTATACCAGTTGGGAATAGTGACCACAGTGCTATTAAGTTCAGCATTCGGGTCAATGGAAAGTTACCCCTAAAGCCCAAAACTGTAACATTTGATTTCAAAAGAGGGAGCTTTACAAAAATGAGAGGAATAGTTAAAAAGAAGCTGAAGGGGAAGCACAAGAGAGTCAAATCTATACAGGATGTTTGGAAGCTATTTAAAACCACATTAATTGAAGACCAAATAGAATGCATTCTACAGGTTAGGAAAGACACTGCCAAGTCTAATAGAAGGCCTGCGTGGTTAACAACACAAGTCAAGGAAGCTATAAAAAGTAAAGAGGCTTTTAAAAAAAAAAGTGGAAGGTCTACCCCAATGAATTGAACAGGAGGGACCACAGGCTCTGGCCAAAATAAATGTAAGTCAACAATTAGGTATGCAAAAAGAGACTTTGAGGAGCATGTTGCTAAAAACATCAAGACAAACAATAAAAATTTCTTTTAAAAATATCTGAAGCAGGAAACCAGCCAGAGAAGCAGTGGAGACTTTGGACAACAAAGGAATAAAGAGATTGCTAAAGGAAGATGGGGAGATGGCAGAGAAACTCAATACCTTTTTTTTTCTGTGTTCACTGTAGAAAGTATGAGGCATGTACCCATGCCACAGCCCCTACTTTGAGGAAGGGAGTTTGAAGAATTGAGCCAAATTGGGATTGAGAATAAAACAGCCGATATTGTAATGCCCCTGTAAAGATCTATGGGTGTGGCCTCATTTAGAATACTGTGTACAGTTCTGGTATTCCAAAAAGGACACTGCAGAGCTGGAAAAAGTACAGAGGAGGGCAACCAAGATTATTAGGGGTGTGGAGGCCCTACCCTATGAGGAAAGGCTGAAGAGCCTGGGACTTTTCAGTTGAGAAAAGAGACAAGTAAGGGGGAGACATAATAGAGGTTTATAAAATTATGCATGGGGTAAAGAGAGCTGACAAAGAGATTTTTCTCTCTCTCTCAAAATACTAGAACTTGAGGGCATCCAATGAATCTGATGGGCAGTAGTTTCAGGATGGACAAAAGGAACTAGTACTTTGTATAGAGAGTGATTAAAATGTGGAATTCACTGCCAGAGGATGTAACGATGGCCACAGGGATAAACAGCTTTAAAAGGGGATCAGGTAAACTCATAGAGGTTAAGTCTCTCAATGGATACTAGCCATGGTGACTGAGGGGAACCTCTACATTCAGAGGCAGTAATCCTCTGAACCCCAGATCCAGGAGGCAACATCAGGCGAAGGCTTCAACCACTATCATCTGTTGTTGTCCCTCCAGAGGCACTTGTTGGCCACTGCGTGAGACAGCACGCTGGACTAGATCAACTATTGGTCTGATCCAGCAGGGCTCTTCTTATGTTGATTTTAAAAGTTTGGAACTAATTCTTTAAAAAAAAAAAAAAACACCTATAACCCCCTCACTTATTGCTTGACTTTACTTCAGTCTCTGGGCATCAGTGAAGGAAGGTAGATGCTCTCTACTTGAGAACCTCACCCCCAGAAAGACTAGCAGGGCTATCCATCTCGATCTCTTTCTCTGAGGTTTTGTCCATTAGTGCTGGGGGGTGGTGGTGGTAGAAATCCATGTGCTTCATTCAAGAAAGGCTGGATTTCCTTACCTGCAATTTGAACAAACTCCAAGGAGTCACAGGGAACCACTCCAAAGAGCAGGGATTCCAAACTTTGCAGATTCCATCCTTGGGGCAGTCTATCTGTCTTTCCCTCCCTCTCCCCCTCCAGTTTCATTCATCTCTCTCTCCCCACTCCTCTCCCCCCTCCCACTTCTGGAGGCAAAAGGACCAGAAGTTCCTGATCCAAACTGGCTGATCAAAAGATGGAATGAAACTTTTTAATATATATATTAAAAAGTACCATTGGCTGATTGATCATTTCTTTGCTGCGACACAGAAACCCAAAGCAAGAGCCTGAGGCTACCAGCGGCAAGAGACACGCGAGTGTCAATCAGGAGCGATTTGATTAAGGGCAGTTGTGGGGGGGGGGGCGCGTCCGCGTGTTTAGGCGGACTCATGTGCTGGGAGGGGAAATAGGGCGGGGGGAGCGGAGATGGCCAGAAGGGGTCTCCCAGGAGGGATCGGGGCGGGTGGAGTGAGTGAGATGGGAAACAATCCGTGTAGCGAGCAGCGTCCTTAGCTATAAATCCAGGAGGGAAGGAAGCCAGGCGAAGCCAAGCCTATGACAGTCCAGCGCGCCTCACCCAAGGGACTGGGCTGAGCTCCAGGGGGCTGCCGCTGCCTGCTAGGAAGGTCCGGAGCTTGGCTTGCCCAGGTTCCTCCGCTGGTTGATGCCGCTGCTTAGCCCAGCGGACAGCGAGGCAGAGGGCAGCTTTCAAGCATCTGCAGTTGCACAACCGCCTCCGGCTCTCCGACCAGCCAGCCGCGCGCAGGCTGCCTTGTAAGTTTCTCCTCTTTTCTTGGAAGTTTCCTCTGCCTTTGGCGTGTTTTGTTTCCTGCCCTCCCATATGTTTTTGTAACTTACATAAGTTGACTTTTCTCCCCACCACCACCACCACCACTCCCACAGGTGGGGTCAGGTAAGTTAACTGCTTTGTCCCCCCCCCCCCCTTTTAATACGCATTTGGGATCATTGGAGTGCGTTGGGTTTTTTTTGTTTTTCCCCTTTCCCCTCCCCATTTGCTTGAGAATTGTGAAAGTTTCTGCTAGACAAACAGGTCTTGGTTCCCGTTGCTGGAAACTGCTAAAGTAAGGGGGGGGGGGGAACCACAGATTATTTCCTGCAGAATATAGAATTCTGATTACTGTTTATATAGCTCACATTCCTCACCACTTTGGTATGTGTGAGAAGGCAGATTTTGCATATAAACATAATCGAGCCCAAGTAAGCCCCACTGATTTCAATTAAAAGCAATGCACCTTCCCACTGAAGTGAATGGAACTTTAAATATGCAGGACTTGGTCTGCGTTGTGCACTTTAAAAAAAAGTTGATTACTGCATTTCATGTATTTTAATTTGCTGAAATATTACATAGCGTTAAAGTTTGTACCTCTGTGGAGTCTGTCTTGTAAACATGCTTTCCCCAAGTTTATGAAAGACCAGAAAGTGTGTCTGTGACTTTCCAGACTTCAAAAAGAGGTGGTACGTGGAGTGTGTGTTTTGTTTCTGCAGTGCTGGAAGTGAATCCCTTTGTTTTATTTGACTGCCAAAACAATCATTTTAAGGACAAGAGGCCACAGTGGAGAGAGCCTGGCTGTCCCAAGGCCAGCTCCTTGAAACCATGACACAGATTTATGCGCCTGGAGGAGACAGAGAGCGTCAGGGCTCATGGTCTTATCATGTGAACCCTCTTGTATTTCTTGTCAACAGGTCTGAGCAGCACCACTTAACAAAAAAGTGACAGACCCATAACAAGGCACAAACTTTCTAACGTTGATGCAACGGCTAATATAATCGGATAACCTCAAGCATAATTTTGACTTGAAACGTCTGTTTAAAGGATGTCAGTCTGCCCTGTCCTATTTTCACTGTATTTGTTTGCTTGTTTATTGTCTTTGTTTATACCCAGCCTTGCTCCTTCATGGGGCCTAAAGCAGTTCCCATTGTATTCCTTCCTCTCCTCTATTTTATTCTCACAACAACTGTGTGAGCTAGGTTAGGAGGAGAGGGAGGATGGCTGGCCCAAGGTCACTTAGCCTGCTTCCTGCAGCGTGGGAATTCTCCCAGATCCGACTTTGCCATTCTAAGGACTACATCTCAGGCAGGAGGGAACCTTCCTGTTCATATCAAGGGTATATTAACTCTAAACCGTATGCCTGCATTACCAATTTGGTCTCACTTTAAGACAAATCAAGGTCACAGCCCAATGCAGAGTTGAGCATGCTTGCGTCACTGATTTCAATAGATATGAGTGCATTAAGTTCAGGCATGGATTGTAGGCAACAGCTGCAATCCTGTGCATTGCAAGACTGGATAACTGTGTTTGTGGCTCTTTTCAGGAGCTAGAATCCCTCTTGCCCTTCCAGAGAGTATCACAAACTGATATGACTAGCTGTATGTTATTGGCTAGTGTGGCTTATAAAAACTGTCTTCTTGTAAACTGCATGGATTGACACTTTATGTTTGGTCTCAGGCTGCAGATCAATATTTGTAAAATCTGAAAAGAGAAGGAATTTTACCCCAGGCCATGAAGATTTGGTGGCTTCTCCTATAATCTTGATTTCTTTGCTTGACAGTGCAATTCTAGGCAACACTTTTCTACGATCATTGACTTCAGTAGATTTAGATGGGTGTGACTCTGCTCAGGATGGCACTGTGGCATGAAGTTGTGTGTTTTGCAGACACCTGACTGCTGTAGATTTGCTATCTAGTGGTGGTGTGCAAAAGTTGGGTGTGTTTCAAGGCAGTGGTGTGAGCCCAGCCCCCCCTTGCATCTGCCTCACACTGAATCAGACCATTGTTCCATTAAGGTCAGTATTGTCTACTCAGACTGGCCGTGGTTTTCCAGGGTCTCAAGGAGAGGTCTTTCACATCACCTACTGCCTGGTCCTTTTTACTGGAGATGTCAGGGATTGAACCTGCAACCTTCTGCATGCCAAGCAGATGCTCCACTGCTGAGCCACAGCCCCTCCCTTGCAACTCATAGTTGGACTTGATGGTCTTTGGGTTGCTTGTGATCCTACGAATCTCTGATTTTTAACACACATTTAGATGCATCAGCTGATGGACAGCTAGCATGTTAAAAATCAAACCTACAAAATCTCAGATTGTATTAACCAGTTGTTGGTTCTTATGTTGATTTCGTGATTCCACCAAATTAAATCCAAAAACTCATTGGTGGGGATTGAGACTGCATGGATGGAGCAGATAAAACAATAGGTCAAATATTGCCATTGCTACATAGGACCTTGACACACACAGCCAACCACTAGGTTTGAAAATACTGTAAGAATCAGCCTTAGGTCTGATGCATCAGGATGTAACACAAGCATACTGTTTGGTATACCTAAAGCAACTGGAATGATGCAAATCACCAGTTTGTAACATATAGCTAAAACATGCCTAAAAGACTAAAAAAAATATTACTTTTGGCCTCTGTGCTTCAATCTAAAATTGTTGCACAAATCTAGTTTGTGACCTTTTAATGTAGTCGCGAGTTTACACAAGAAGTTGTCATGCAAAAAGAAAGAAAATGAAGAAAATTAAATGGTTACTATGCCCTCTGTTTGAAAATACAATATCTGCATGTGGAGAGTGAGGGATGGAATTGGGTAGAGAATGTGGATGGCAGGATATGACCAGGTCTCTAGTGATCATAACATTATTGGTGTCCTACTCTTACAGAAAAATAACCTGCCCACAACCTCAAAATTGGGCCCGGGACCTAGGATTAGACTCCACATTTTGGCTCTAGTCTCGGGCCAACAGGGAGTTACACTGGATCAGTAAGGAATGACCCGTGGTTGCTTCATATAATATTGCTAACGTAAGGAGCTACTCAATGTGTTCTCTGCCTGGTGGCTGCTTTATAGTCTAAGAAGGGCTTAGCCTCTCCCTTTAGTACAGAAATGACCACAGTCTGGAAGAGGAAATGGGGCTCCAAGATAGCATACTTTTTGGCACTTTGCGTTAAAACTCAGTTCCCTCCTACCAACCCCCTAAGAAGCCCCATACACATGACAAGGGCTTCTTTTTAAAAAAAGAAAAAGAAGTACCAGAACTCTCAAGAGGGAAATGAAGTTTTGAATTTGTATACTGAAACTCATGAACTTTTTAAAAATTTAAAATAATTTTGTTGCTGTGTTCCAGTGCATTCCCCCAGGGAAAAAAGCCCTGCCATTACCCCTCCACATGTTAACATGGCAGAGGTCATTTTGGGGGGGATCGCGGGGGATTGCAGTTCCCCCGGGTGAGGTACGGGGGGCGGGGCACATGACGAAACCCCGCCCCCTGCTTCCGGCCACCCCGCTTCCGGCCCTCATTCAGCCAGGAGGAGGCAGGAGAAGAGGGAGGGTAAGTTGCTTCCTCCCTGCCTCTCCCCACCCCTGCCTGCCTGGGGCCAGGGAGGGCCTTCGCGGGGCTTCCTTGCACTCCCGTCAGCCTTGCAGGTCCACCGCCGGGCCCCTCATGGGGCTCGGCAGTGGAGCTGCAAGGCCGGCGGCGGCAGCCGGGACCGTTGGGGGCGGGGTGTGTGGCCTTATGACACACTTCCGGTGATGTCAGGGGGTGTGTGTGGCCTTATGACACACTTCCGGTGATGTCAGGGGGTGTGGCATTTGCTAATGAGTTATGCTAATGAGTTCCCCTAGCTCTTTTTCTACGAAACGACCCCTGTAACATGGAGAGGGAGAGTTGGCATGATTGCACTAGCCCTGCACCCCTGCTTCCAAATAGTCACCAGGATGTCTGCTTGTGTGAACATGCGGACAAAAGTGTCCACTCATAACCCTCTAATCCCATCATTGAGGCCAAACATTGCTGATCATGGAGACAGAGTGTACATGTGGACTCTTCCTCTGTGTATGTAGTCCCCATACTCATGAGCTGGCAGTCACATGGAGTTGGGGCGGGGCCGCCACTCTGGTGCCTGCTCAGCCTTGGAGGGGTTATGTGTACAGGGCTACAATTGCTTTAGATACAAAGCCCTTCAGTGCATTGCACCAAGAGCCCTTGGGTAAAGCTTTCTTCTGCCCAGCAGTAAAAACAGAGATGAAGGAAGGATACAGCTCCTGTTAAAAAAAAAGTTGTATTTTAAAAGAGCACAAGCACCCCCCCATACACACAAGACAGGCTCTGAGAGTGCATTACAACTGCCAGAGAAAACATAGAATGAACATAATGCCTCAAGAGAAAATTGCTCTAATTGGGAATTCATGATTAACTGAAAAATCAATATGATTAGCAATAGTTTTCCATATACTTTTCTGTTAGACTAATTGCACCAGTAAAGTAAGATAAATTGTGCCTGTAAAGAAGCAGAGCTCTGTTTTGGAACCTTGCAAACACGTTGATATGTAGTGTGGGTCTAAACAAGTTTATTGAAAAATATATCCCATGGAGTTCCATGTTATTTGCCACTGTGCATTAGACTGCAGTTTTATTTGAGCCATAATTTTGGGATCTGTCTTTCTGTCTTTGGGACTACACATGAAGCTACCTTGTATTGAGTCATATCATAGGTCCAGGTTAGTATTGTATACCCTGACTGGGAGTGGCTCTCTGGGGTCTTAGGAAGAAGTCCTTCATGTCATCTACTACCATGTCTTTTTAGCTGGAGATACCAGAAGTTTGAACCTGTGACCTTCTGCATACAAAGTAGACATTCTACCATTGAGTCATGACTCCTCCCCAAATATGGAACAGCAATAAAATCTAAATTATCTTAGATAAATATCTCAAAGCAGATGTCTACTACTGAGCCACATGCCAGCTCTACAACACGTAGTTGCCTTAGTCATACCATTGGTTTATCAAGATCAGTATTGTTTTCTCCAGCAGGCGGTGGCTCTCCGGGGTTCTCAGACAAAGATCTCTTTTTTATTTTGCAACATCTGTTTCCTGATCATTTTAAATGGAGATGCCAGCAATAAAAACTAAACTTTCTTTGACAGACATATATTTTTCTAGTTTGTATAATCCATTTCATTTGCTGTCATCATTGCATATTTAACCGCCCAGAATTTGTGTGAGATATTTGTTCCTAAGCACACTAATCACATCTTTTAAATGATTCTTTTTCAGTAGGGTTTTCTATCTAGATTGAACATTAATACTGTATAACCCCAACTTTATGAAGTTTGAAACTTATTCAGTGGCCTCCTACAGTGCTAAGGCCATTATATATCTTCTGAGCTCCTTTACTGAAAGGGAGAAATTCTTTTCAGAATGTTGTGGATTGAGGGCCTAATTTTCTTCTCACATTCAGAAATGTGATTGGCTGGAACCAACTTACACATGCTGGTGTAAGTCAAGAGATAATCCATGTGACTTGCCTTGGAAGAGCACCCTGCAGTCTGTGTTCGAGTCTGCCAAACTCCTGCAGGTTCTTATGGAAATTATGACAGCTTAAAGGGTTTGTAGCCATAGCAATTATAAAAAGTAACACACATGCTTGTGAGGCTACCATGTTCCCCCTTTCCATATTGCCTTCCTGTCTTGTAGTAAAACACATAAAGACTACTTTGTTGTTCTGCTATATGTAATTTCATTGAGGTGATAATGTTTATGCAGTTGCCTTAAAACAGTAATTTTAAAGGTTTGAATCCTGGTGACACTTTCCTGGGAGTAAGTGCCATTCAGTTACATAGGGCGTACTTCCAAGTAGACCTGCTCTGGGTTGCCCACCAAATATCAGATTTTTATGGATATGAAGATATTCCAGTTATTATGGCAGAAATTCATATTTGTCCCACCTGCTGCATGCAGTGTAATAGCTATGCTCTCAATTGCTCAGTGCATTTGCTCAGAACTATCACTTTTGATATAACTCCACATGTTGATTCCAAAGGGTTACCCATGTTGTTCTTTGCTCAGTGGGAAGGGCCTTGGCTGAGGGTAGCACTACACATGCTTTGCATGCAAGAGGCCACACTTTCACTCACTGGCATCTTCAGTTAAAGAAACGTAGATAGCAGTTGCTAAGGATAAAAATTTCTCTACTGAGAATATGCCTTAACCAGTGCCAGTTACAGTAGATGATACTGGGCTAGATGGATCAGTGGTCTGACTCTGTGTAAGGCAGCTTGGTCTCTTGCTCAAAGAGCCATTATTTTAAAATAATGTGTGAAGTCTCCATTAGTTGCAACAACTATATAGTCTGGCGATAAGAGCTTGTTTACTCATTCAAAATTCAAATGCTCAGAGTAACTATTTTGAGATAGCATTTGCTGCACATAAGACCAAATAATGTTAAGTTTGTCAGCTACATCCTATTGTACTATGAGAGTCTGTATCAGGCCAGTGGCCACCCTACCTCTCCCAGGCTTGAAATCCAGAAGATTGAGCAGAGTTAATTTTCTGCTTAATTCTTTGGGAACAAAGTCAAATGAAATTAATCTCTGCTTCCAATACTACCTTACTGTGGCTATGAAGATAGTTCTGATGTAGGTGGTACATTTTACTGGGGTTTTGTATCTTTTGAGTCTGGTCTATTGTATCTTTGAGTCTGGTCCTGTAACTTTCAGAGGGTTAGCTTGTTAGTGTGTAGTAGAGCCAGATCTGAGTCCAGCAGCACCACAAGATTTTCATGGTATAAAATTTCTAGAGTCAAAGCTCCCTTTGGGCTTTTACTCTCGAAAGCTTATACCCTGAAGATCTTGTTGTTCTCTAAGGTTTTGCAGGATTCAAATCTCGCTGGTCCAGTAAGTGTGCCAGGCATATGTCAGCAAATAATCAGAGTTAAATCTGAAGTTAAATATTTGATTTCCCTGGAGAAAATCAAAGGAAGGTTAAATATTCCCAGATCTTACTTGTGCTTTGGGAAGCATGTTCCTATGTTGATCTACTTGTTATTAATCATTTTTTGTACCAGAAGGCTTTATGGTTTTTCAGCGCAGCTGATCATCACAATTCTGTGTAGTAAGTCAGCATGGATCCTTTTTACTGGTATTTGAGAGCCCTTCTATTGTAGAAATGGGAGTTCTGGACTAGGACCAAGGAGATCTGGTTTGAAATCCTTGTGCTGTCATAAAACTGAATGAATGCCTTTGGGTCAATTGTTTTTGCTTTCTCTCTGTGTGTATCAGAGGTCTGAGAGTGGTTATAGAATACTTGCAGAAAGGAATATTGAAGGTGCATATATAATTCAAAATTTACAAAGGTGTGAAAAATAATTATAATTACAAAGAACACCATATTCCCATAATAGTAATAAGTAGGAACACTATCAAAACGTTTTTTACAATAATAACAAACAATTACAATAATATAATATACAACTATAATGGCATATCCAAAAAAGTTTGCAAGTTGGAAAAAACATACTGCAAACCAACATTTCTATAAGGAATTTACGAGCTAAAAAAGGCACATAACAATAAATTCCTGTTTCGATGTACGAATCTTCATCAGTCATGAACGACCTTGTGCAGATTAATTTAGAAGACAGAAATTCAGAAGCAAATTGATGATATGCAGTATGATGTGACTTCAAAGAACAATTATTATGGCCTCAATCTTCATTGGTCATGAATGACCTTGCACTGGTAAATATGGAAGCCAGAGACTCCAAAAAACAAATTAGTGCTGCATGGTACTATGTAGCTTCAAAAACAAACAATGTAGCGCATATCCAAAGGGCAACTTTTATAAGTTTTTCACACCTTTGTAATTTTTCAATTATGTATGAACTTTCAATATTCTTTTCTACAATTATTCTATACCCACTCTCAGACCTCTGGTACTCAGTTCGTCTTTTTTCTGTTATTCAGTGGGTTCCTACCTTTTTTGTCATTCTCTCTTGTGTGTGCCAGTTTAATCTACTTCACAGAATTTCTTTAAGAACACAAATAGTGAGTTAGGACTGTATACACTTTCCCAAGCTCCTTGAAGGACATGTGGGATAAAAAAATCTAACTAACAAATTAATCTACTTTATATATACAGGGCTAAAGTGAGACTTGAACTTATGCTGTAGAAAAACAACTTTCTCTGCTGTACATAGGAAGAAGCAGGACTGTGTCAGCAATGTCCTCCCCAATCTACATATGTTAATTGGAATGCATGTAAAGAGGCTATTCATGTACATGCAAACTTAAATGTATATGAGGTTCTCTACTTAGTCACCAGAGATCCTTGTGTTCATGCTCTTCTGTGTTTGTGGGCTTTATGCAGTCACTAGGAATAAGGCCCGTTGCGGAAATAAATACGAGATCTAGAAAGAGGCTCTGGGGGAGTGCTCTGGCTTTGGGCAAACAGTGTCAATTTGCTGTGGTGACCTCAGCAGGGTATAATGAAAGAGTCCACTGTTTTCTCCAGAGGAACTGATCTCTGCTTCCTGAAGAGCAGTTGTAATTTTGAGTGATCTCTAGCCCTCACCTGGAGATTGGCAACAATTGTTACCCAGGATGAAATGGCTGGTTTGGAGGGTGGAATCTATGGCATTCTACCTGTCTGAGGTCCCACCCCTCCACAAACCCCACCCTCTCCAGGCTCAACCCCTCAAATCCCCAGGAATTTGCCAGTCTGGAGTTGGCAACCCCATCTCCTTCCCAGCTAACCATCAACCTACCATTATCTGCCCCTTTGACTTCAGCTGACTTCTGCCCTCCCTTCTGCAGAGCAGTTGTAATTCTGAGTGCTCTCCAGCCCTCACCTGGAGATTGGCAACAATGGTTCCCCATGAGGGGCTGACTGGTTTGGAGGGTGGCGTCTATGGCATTGTACCTGTCTAAGGTCCCACCCTTCCTCAAACCTCACCCTCTTCAGGCTCCACCCCTCAAATCTCCAGGAATTTCCATACTTAAAGCTGGTAACTTTATCTCCTTCCCTCTCAGCAGCCTCTTTCTAGGCGAAATTCTGTCTTTCTCATTAGCGGGGAGCAAAGCAGCTTACTTCATTCTCTTCTGCTTTGCGATCTGTACAGCAATGCTCTAAGGTAGGTTATTCAGAAAGTCTGTGGCTGGTCTGAAATCACCCAGGCAGCTTCCATAGGGATGCTCCTGCTCAACAGGAGCAAGCAGCCAGGGCTAGTGATGCCATGCCAGTCTGGAGGCATGAAGTCACCCTGAGAGTGCTTGCAGGCCTAATTGATGCAAAGGAGGATGGAAAAGTCTCCATATATTTTGCCTTAAATTGGTTTTGATGCCAGCAGAGTGAGAAAATGCCAGAGGCTCTGGGTGGGTGCCCCATGGTAAATGCACCAAACAATTCCTAAAGATTTTCCGAAACACTACTCTGTCGATAAATTGCAACAGTTTGAATTAGCACCAAAGCTTTAAGAGCTCTCCAGCTGTCACCTGGAGACTGGCAACAGCTTGTCTGGAGTGTGGGCAGTATGGCATTGTATCTGTCTGAGGTCCCCCTCTTCCTCCTCCTCCTCAGACCCCACCCTCAGCAGGCTTCATCCCTAAAATATCCTGGAAGTTTCCAACCTGGAGTTGGCAACCCTATGTCCTTTCCTGGCAACCATCAGCCAACCTTTATCTGCCTGTCTGTCTTAAGTTTTACAACCCCCCACCCCACAGCCTCTGCCTAGGGAAAGGGCAGTCTTTCCCTGCAGTGGGAACCAAAGCAGCTGACATCATTCTCCTCTCCCCCGTATGATCCGCACAACAACCCTGTGAGGTAAGTTAAGGTTGAAAGTGTGTGAATGGTCCATAATCCCCCAGGCAGCTTTTAAAACATGAACCTGGGACCTGCACACCATCCTCTGAAGCGCTCTCTGGTACGTATCTGTGGCAGTAGTGGGTTGACTGCTGGCACCTTTTCCTATCATTTTTTGTCTTGTGGTTTTCTGCTTGTGGTGGGATCTGTCTTCCTTGTGGTGTGGCATGATTGTGTTATTGGGTTTGTTTCTTTTGAAAGGGAAGTGATGTGTTGTGAGTGAGGACATATTTTACCTCAGAATACAGCAGGGCCCATATGCAACTGACAATTACAACTGTCTTGCGGGGGGGGTGTTGAGGTGTGTATTGGAGTGAAGTCCAATCAGCTTCCATATGCAAATGACTTTGAAATGCTGGCCGAATCAGAGAAGAGTAGGCTGAAGCGGCCCAGCCGTAGAAGCCCCTTCCCTGCACTCAGTCTGCAGATGGTCCTCTCCTGTCAGAGGCCCAGAGCAAACTGAGCTGATGATGCCGGCTGGGGCTGACGTGGGCAGGACTACACAAAGCAGCCAGCATCTTCTGACTGACAGTTGAAGCCTCCAAACACTGTTGGTGTGCATTTGGAACGTTGGGCCCCACTACAGCTTTATATATAAGGGACAGATTCCGATGAACATTCCAAGGTCAGGGCAGAGTGTGACTCTAAGCTACCACTCTTTCTTCCATGGGCGTTCATTCTACAAACTTAGAACTTATAAAATGGGCTGTACACAAACCTTGTACACATGACACAGTGGGTACACAATCATGCATGCAAGTAGATAAGAATCTAGCATACTGACCTTATCCCCTATCTCCATGGACACAGCATCCATGCATATAAAAACTCTTCATGCGAAGGCTCCATCATAGGAAGTTTTGAAAAGCAGCATTTGTAACCATGGCAAAGAAGCCTACGTGTGCACATTTTGTGAGCAGTATGTAAATAAGCAAGAATGGGACTGGCTCACTGAGTTTCCCTTCCCCTCTCTTCTTACATAGGTTGTGTACAGAGCTACAAATGATCAAAAAGTGTGGATTTACAAGAGCATGCAAAAAAAAAAAAGCTTAACTCTGCGTGTGAGGGTAGATCAGTATGGTACACCATGCAATTTCAGGTGGCCACTCTGAGTCAGATAGCTTAGTGAATCCATCATTGTTTAAAATAATATTATCAAGTGAATATCTCTCAGGGGTCTTGAAAATGAGTGAGATAATCCTTCTAATGCATTCTCCCCATCAAAATGGTTTTCAAAAGGATAAAGAATTTGTTTTCTTAAATCATATTTCACCAATTCAATAGACATAGTTACAGTTTAAATACCACGAAATCCTTTCTAACACGACAACTTATACCCAGAATTTATTTATTTATTGAATTTGTACCCTGCCCTCCCTGCAGTCTAAGCCAACCAGCCATGGCTTGTAATGCCCGGTCCAGATCTTCCAGTCTGGAGTCGGGCCGGCTGCCCAACAGCCGATAGAGCTGGGTGTCATTAAACTTTGTTGGTCTTCAGGGTGCCACTGACTCCAACTTTGTTCTGTTATTTCAGACCAACACAGCCACCCACCTGAAAAGAGATCAGCATCTAGCACATGAGTGTGTTGTGCAGAGGCTTATTTGTGTCTTTGAAAAGTTAAAGCATCTACCACTGTTAAAGCATCCACCAGTTTATGGTATCTGAAGTGGGGGAGGCCCTATGAAGTACTAATTCTGCCTTTCTCCTAATATGGCAGTGTTGTTATTTAGAGGAAGGAAGGAAGACTGTCCTAATACTATTTTATACTGTAGGTGGCAGCTGCTTGGGGATCCCACTTGTGCTGTTCAGAGGCCACTGTTCCACCCTTCTTCAATCAATGACTAGTTGGGTAAGAGAAACAGTGGGATGGGGTGAGTGATATTAACGGTGCCCCTCACCTGCCAACAAGATCCCTATGTATTGTTATTACTGCAGGCTGACCAAGGTAAAAATACAGGAATCTTTTGGGGTGTATTGCTGAAGTTTTCATCCAGGGAGAAAAACTGAGCCCTAGGTATAAGTGGTCTGTGAATCATTGGCATAGACTAATTACCTACTTAGGCATAGAGCTGCAACAGTGGGAAGGTTCTTATCTACTGTTCCTGCTCTATAAATAATAATGTGGTGAGTGCTTGAGAGAAGAAATGTGCATTAGAATGAACAGTTGGTCCAACGATTTACCAATTAGGCAATCAGGTAGAAAGACAGAGTTTACAATAAGCTTTTAGCTGGGTTCCAGGTGCAGAGAAGACAGCATGACTGACCTATGGATTTCATCAGGAAATCAATTCTACATTGATTTATATGCTTTGCACATTCCATGGAATTTTGGGGGGTGTATTCTAGATTACACACGTAGTTTACAGCAGTCTATGTTATAGGTTGTACTTGGTAATGCAAATGGACAGGAGGGGAAATACGGAAGTCCCCCTCTGCAAAGACTGCAGATTGTTGGATAAAATTCACATCCAGTTATTCAAATTTTGCTTACCAATAATTTTGGAAGGGGTGGAGGGGATGTGCTAATGTTTTTTAATGTATCAGGACTTTACAGAAATAATGAGTAAACTCTTACCATTCACACAAATACAATCTAGTCACCAAGTTGCAAGTACAAAAGCCTTCTCTATCAAGGTCCCTCTACATAGCAGAGAACTCAGAGAGGGAAGTCTTTCTCTTTGGCAGGCTCAGAGAACTTGTTCCTCTGGCCCATGCAGTGAATAAGTCAGAGAGAAGAAGGGGCAGTTCTTTATTTTGAACTGGACTTTGGAGAATCCAGATTCACTGAGATGGGCTTGCAGCATTCCTGCAAATCCAGGAGGAAATGAGACAGTATCTAGGACCTCCTCCAGGTTCTCTGGCCATTTACGGAAGACATGGGGGAGTGTTTGTGACAGAGAGATGTCACATCAGAATTTGGTGAAGGTAAGCTGCTGCATTAAGTCTCTCACTGCTTGTTCTTCCCCAGTATTTGGCATGAAGGGATGTCTTAGTTTGCAACAGACACTGAGAATAGTGAGAAGCATGGAGTGTTGAGGATGGACCAGAATATTGTGTGGCTGTTAAACCAAGCCAGAATTTGAGGATCCCAGAATAGTAATTTCAGGGCAATGATGTGAGTCGAGAAGCACCTTAGAGACCAACAAGAGCTTTGTGGTACAAACTCTGGAGAGCCAAAGCTCCCTTATTCAGATACATTTGACTCTCAGATGCCTTCATCAGTGTTGACCCCCAAAAGCTCATACCTCCAAAACCTTGTTGGTCTCTAAAGTACTAGTGGACTCGAATCTAGCTGGTCTATGCAGACTAACATGGCTACCCTCTGAAACTATCTTCAGGGCAATGACATCCCACAATTAGATTTCAGCTATATAACCTGTCTTTACTGAAAGGCTCGGATAGAAGAAAAAATCCCTGCACAATAATTGAAGGTACCCAAACAGTTCACAGCCTCAAAAGAACCACATAGGCCGAGTTCAAACTGGCAGTTTGCCCCAATATAGGCACGTGTGAGGAACGTTTCACAAGTGGATTAAAGGGGCTCTTCACACAAGCACATCTTTCTGGCATTCCCCACCCATACTCAACCCGTCTTGTAGCGCTTGCCTCCCGGGTTTAAAAGATATCTGGTGAAAGTGGTAGCAAACCCTGGAGAGCCCATTTATCCCGCTTCCTTCCGCTTCCCGGAAGTGTAAATGCTAACCGCTAAATGCAGGAAACAGCCTGCGTTAATAATGTGCACCGGCTGTTTACGCTGAATGACCTCCTAGCCTCACTCTGGCACCAGGAAGATGCAGGTGATTGCCTTGAAGAGGGGGTAGTGACGTGACCGGATGTGCCTATGGCCCACAGCGGCCGGATCCTGCCCTATTTGCCACTGCGCCTAGGTGTCTGCCGCAAGGAAAATGCCGCTTACAGCCACGCCTCCGGGCCAACAGTGTGAACGCTCCCTCGCGCCGCCTCCTGGTATGCTCCCACATCAGTCTGTGCAGTGTGACTGGGAAAACCCGGAACAGTTTGTTCCAGCTCTTTTTTGCAATGACTCCCTCCCGCTTCAAACTGCCAGTCTGAACTTGGCCATTAAATGGAGAATCCAGTTCATGGGATACTTCTTTGTCTATGGCTGTTTTAAAACCTGCATATATTCATTGTTTATGGGCTATTCATGTGTAATTTGTTGTTTGTCATTTTCAAATTTGGTATTTTCTATTTTCATTTGTCTTCAGTCATTCACAGTATCAATATTTAATCAATCTTCTCAGTCCATATTGCTATTATACAACCGGGCCTACAAAATAGCAAACTGCAAGGGGCTTAATTATCAATGGCAAGTTATGAGAAGTCAAAGTTGAAGTAGTTTAGGATGCTTAATAGATGAGGATTCAATATTCATCAAAGGTAATGATTGCACTAATTTGCTTTAACAATATCCAGGAAGGTAGCAGAGGGTGTAAGTCTATTGAAGCAAAAGCAACAATTCAGTGGCACCTGAAAGACTATCAATCAGTCTGTTGGCCTTGAAGTTATTACAAGGTTCTTTGCACTATTTAATTTGGCTAAGATAATTTTAAATCAGTAATACAAGTTCAGGATTAGGGGTGTGCAAAAAAAATGGTATTTCCAGGTTCGGGTATATTGACCCAAAACATATTCCTGAATCCTAATACTGGTATAGTGTTTGCATTTAGGATTTTTTTGGAAATCCTGAAGTTTTGACTCCATTATATTCTATGGGGACCATTATAATGGAGTATAATGGAGAATCAATTCAGAGGTCTGGGGAAGTCTGTTTTTTGAGGTAGAAGCACCCAATTTGCAGTATAACTGCTGGTGCCTCTCCTCAACCCCCCCCCCCCAAGTTCATCTGCATTAATCCTGCTATCCGTGAATTAATCTTCATGGGAGTCAAAAAGAACTATGGAGGATGAGAACATGGGGGAAAGCTGTGTTCCATTGGCATTTGTGGAATACAAACCTATTCACACACCGAATTTGCCATGGGAGAGCCACGATTGAATAGCGGAGTTTCTGGGTGTGATGACACCACAATACCTGGCAAGTTGAGCGCACCCGTGGCCAACCCGTGGCATACCGCCGAAAATGCTTGATAAAAAACTACCTGCTTGAAGGTACTAGCAACCAGTTTGCCACAGGCTGCCTCCAGATTCCCTTGGTGTGATCGTGCTGGCACGCCACTTTTCCCTCCAGCCCCTCGTTGACGCACAGATGCAGAGGGAAGAAACCATGGTGTGCTGCCGATGCGTGGGATCGCGTTCTGGCGGCTCTAATTGCAGCAGCGCAAATAGCTCCACCTCCCCCCCCCGCGTTATACGGCCTGTGTGACGGGGGCCCTAGATCTTTATAGCAGGATATTATTAGAGCCCAAGGGGGACACCTGCACCAACTTGTAGGGGGCATCTCATTTCCCCTCCATTTCCTCTCTCCCTTCCCTGAAAACCCCCATTGCTTCTTCCCATTTCTTGCTTCCTTTTCTCATTCCCACCCACCAGCCAGCCTACCATTATCTGCTCCCCTTCAGCTTTTCTTCCTTCTCTGGCAGCCTTTTTCTTGGAAAACTCCAGCTTAGTGTCAGCAGCCAGGACAGTGCTGTTCAGGCTGAAACAGCTTCTGGGCACCATACTTTCCCCTATATCCCTCTTTCCATACTGTTTCCTCTTTCCTTCTTCCTGGCAGTACCTGTATCCTCAGTTTTCCCTGCTTCCTTCTATCCTTTCACCACTAACCAACCTATCTTTTATCTGCCACATGTCTTCAGATACATTTATTATGTAGTTACTTCATTTATTCCCCTCTTTTTCACAATGTGGACCCAAAGTAGCTTACATCATTCTCTTCTCCTCCATTTTATTCTCACAACAACCCTGTGAACTAGGTTGGGCTGACAGTATGTGACTGGCCCAGAGTGAGCTTCCATGGCAGAGTACAGATTTGAATTTGGATCTCCCAGATCTTAATCTTAACCACTACTCCACATTGTCTATCAAAGGGTGGCTGAAAACTGTCCACTAGTAAGTTGATTGGTGGTTGCTGCCAGAAATTCTCCCTCAAAGGCTAAAACAAGGAAGAAAAAAGCTCTGCCCCTCCCTCTTACCTTTTAGGTCAAATCTACATTTGCATTTTTAGATCAGTTTCGTGCTTCTGTGATGCCGTCAAACATAGAGAAAGACAGTGTCACAGCAGCATAAAACTGATTTAAAAATGCAAATGTAGATTCGACCTTAATGACAGAAACAAAGCTTGAAGGCTGACAATATTGTTGTGGTTGCCTAGCAATCCTGCACAAAGGCCTCTGAGAGCCCATTCATTTCTTAAAGCTATAGGTGCTGCTTCTGTCATTTCAGAGGGTTTTAACTCCCCAGCGTATTGTATTTTATTTACATTTATTTATTTTTAGATTTCAGATTTTTCTACAAACCTGCAGCTTTTCTTGGGTTTGGAGAAAGATCTGTCTTGTCTGTCCATGACCCCAGTCTCCAGTTTTAAGTATCCACAGATGGGGCCATGTTGTGAATTAGATATATCGATATTTTACCTACAGATTAAAATGTTCCAGATGAAATGTCTGTTTTTCATGAAAAATGCTAATGGGAAAATGGCTGTTGGTATCATATTTCAATATTTATACAATATTCACAACATGGTATTAACAATGAAATTATCTTCATCATAATGGGGGGAGGGGTGATTATAACTAGACATATAGTGGAGTTCGTAGAAAACATTTAAAATTTTGAAAGGTAAGGGATCATCACTCAGTCTCATTTCAGTGGTTATCCAGGGTAGTCTAGTTGTATGATAGTACCATTTTAAATTGAGTAGTCCACATATAGGCTATTCAGAAGTGAAAGTAACAAAACAGTGCAAACCTAAATAGAGTTACAAACACAGAAGTCCGTTGAAATTATTGTACATTTCTTACTGTCTCTTGCTGGGGTATTTACCATTCTTTCTACTTTCTTACTCATACTCGATACTAGCTTTTCTTTCACCCATCCCTATTTATCCTGAATTGCCCATATATATGTTGTGTTAGTTTCCCAGGAGTAGCCATCCCCCTCCCATAGCCACTAGGGATTTTTTTTTACTTTTTAAATCAATAACTGAATATTGTTATATCACTATAATCATGATATAACATGATTATGTGTATTGGGTTCTATGAGTTCCCAACTCTCATTTTTTTAGGCTGTTTTGTTGCAGAGGTATAAGGGGAAACTAGAGACTTTTAAAAAGAAAGAAAGCTGGGAATTCTGAAAGCCTGATATAACGCAGATTTTGTTTTCAAGTCCCCCAGTGGCAGGGGCAAAAGGCCACTACAGAAGAAAACAAACACTGGGTGATTTCCCACAAGCGCTCCTCCGCGCTCACTCCTCCCTTTTGCCCCGAAGATACGTGTCAATTTCACACAAGCTGATGCATGGTCGCATTTTGCCCTGCGGCTTCGCACGATTTCCCCCACATCTACTCAATCCTCAAAAAACAGGATTGAGTAGATGCGGAGAAAATCACTCGAAGCTGTGGGGCAAAATGTGGCCGCGCAGCACCTTGTGTGAAATTACATGTACCATCGGGGCAAAGAGAAGAGTGAGCGCAGAGCAGCGCTTGTGGGAAATCACCCTTTCTCACTACATTGGCAGAGAAAATCCAAACTTTCTCATCCACAAGGCAACTGTCTAGGCTTTGCTCTGATCCTTCCCTCACATCAAAGAAAGTTTGGGAAAGATCAGAGAAAAGTATATGAATGTACTACAATGCTCTGGGGAGGTGGGGGGAAAACACACTTGCCAACAGGATCAGACCCAGGACAAATAATCCTTCTGAAAAAAATCATAGTAGCAGAGCTAGGAAAGCTGCCACTGAATACTCTGCTTGGCTGCATAGACCACTGGCCTGCTTTGACATAAGGCAGGCAGCTTCCTCTGTTCTTCAGGTCCAGGTAGCAGACCCACACTTAGCCGGAGTGCTGAGATTTGGGGGGGAAATCTCACCTTGTTGCCTCTGTAGTTTTCTTTCTACATAACTAGGCCACTATTTCTTTTCTTTCTCCTCTTTGGCTTCCTCCTATGGCCGTAATGAGGGAGTCATTAATCAGCTTCCATGCTGATTCTGTGGCTCTTAATCTTTTACCTTTTTGCTTCAGGCTGTTTCTAACATCCTTACTTTTTTATCATCTCCTTTTCTTGAAGTGTTATATTTTAGTAAGGTCCCTCCAACTGTGATGCTGTCTAGTGTAATTACATTAAAGTCATAGTTACCAAGAGGTTAGACTACGTACTTTCTGAACCAACCCCTGTTCTTCTGCGCCAAGGAAGAACAACATGCTGGAAAGAAAAGGGAAATCACAGAAAGAAGGGTTTTTTTATTAAAGTTATAATAAATGGTCAGTTCTGGTCATCAGAAAACTGTGGATCTGTATTTATTGACAGTTTAAGACCAACTCTCTGTCTTCCAGTACAATTTTGTCCTAAAACCATACTACAATTTATATAATTTAGGCCCCGTTCACACGGAGCATTTGCTGCGCTGAAGGCAAGATAGTTCCATGGATTTTCTGGGCGCGATCACACCGGAACATCTGGGAGGCGTAGCGCACCCATGGCGAACCTGTAGTGTCCCGCCGAAGATGTGCATTAAAAAAGTACCTGGGATGACCTACTGGCAAATGTTTTGCCACGCGCTGCATGCAGACTCCCTGGGTGTGATCGCGCCGGCACGCGGCTTTCTCCCCCGTCGTCCTCTTTGCCGCAGGGAAGCCACCATCACATCTGATCGCATAATGGTACATCAGAATGTGACGGTGCAAATAGCCGCCGTCTCCCACCCCACCCCACCCCAGCGTTTTTCGGCATGTCTGACCGGGGCCTTAGTTCTGCTAAACCTTTGCAATCTGTAGTAAACAAAACCAAAACTCTGACCAGTCTTCAGTTGATTTGTTGACAATATGATTTTATAATCTAAATGTTTCTTGGTTCTGTAAACATGCTGGTTATATCTTAAAGAACCCTGGCCTTGTAAGTGCACAATGGCCCAGTTTTGTTTGTATTCTAATGCATAGGATTGTGACTTTGGAAATACAGGCATCATGTCAGGGATAATTGGGCAGTTTGGTGTAATGGTTAAGAGTGTGGACTCTAATCTGGGAGAACTGGGTTTGATTCCCCACTCCTCCACATGCAGCTGCTGGTGTGACCTTGGGTCAGTCATAAATTCTTTCAGAGCTGTTTTCTCAAGGGCAGTTTTCAAGGGAGCTCTCTCAGCCCCACCTACCTCACAGGATGTCTGTTGTGTGGAGGGGAAGGGAAAGGGATTATAAATCACTCTGAGACTCCTTCAGGTAGTGAAGGGCAGGGTATAAATCCAATCTCCTCCTCCTCTTCCTCTTCTTCTTCTTCTTCTATTTTTCAGGGGTGTTCTGTTTTCCAGATAGTGATCAGGTCTTGTCCATTTAAAATGACTTTTAAAAAACAATTGGGTCTGCATGTTTGTGTTTTTGACTGACCTCACCTGGAGGATTCTTTGAGAGAAATCTGGTCAGTATACACTTCAGGTATACACTTACCTGAAAGTAAACCCCTCTAAACATGGTGGAACATCTGAGTAAACATACTGGGGCCCATCACATACCAGGCTTTTTCAGACAACTTAATTTCACTTGCACTTAACACAAAACTCAACACATGGGAATATGCTATCTATTAAAATTCAAACTGTTGCTTTTGATGCTTTCTTTGTGTCTACCTTGAGTATGTGATCACTTATGCATAATTGATTCTGCTTCTACTAGACATTAAAGCTAGGCGAGATAGTGAACACTGACCAACTTTCCACTTTATCTTTATCTTGTTTTTGAGATTTCTTCAGAAATTGCCTACAGGCTTTCAGACCTAATTTAACAGTCAGGCATGTTCGTAAGAAAAGAGGGGGGGGGATGATATATAATCAAACTTCTGCAGCACCAACACCTTAATTTTTTGTTACAATTGTTTAAACAGTTTCCTATGCCACTGTTTCCAGGGCAGGCTCAGTGACTCTGGGGGCTTGGGGGAAAAAACAGGGTGTGGAGGCTAGAGAGCTCTAGGGATTACAGCTGATCTCCAGATGACAGAGATCAGTCCCCACGGAGAAAACTGTGCCTTGGAGGGTGGACTCTATGGCATTATACCCTGCTGAGGTTCCTTCCCTTCCCCAAACCCTGCCCTCCGCAGGATCCACCGCCAAATTTCCAGGTATTCCCCAAGTTGGAGTTGGCAGCCAGGGGTGTGGCCTCATCCTTGTGCCCTGTGCCCAAGGCCTCAGAATCACTAAGACTACCCCTGGAAACACTGTCATAGACCATTATTAAAACAACTTGGAGAAAATTCAGTTGTTGGTGGTGCAGAAGTTGGATTATGTCTTCTAATGCAGAATACACAAAGTCCTGGCTACGCAGTTCAGGAGTTAATCACATTGCATTAAAAAAAAAATCTTAAGGGATTCAGCAGCATGCCACTTCATTATGAAATGTCTGTATTTACTCACGACTTCCAAATGGCCAATCATGTTTATAGTTGAGAATAATAGTAATTTGAAAAGTGTTTTAGTGTGGTATATTTCCTTGTTTTATGGAGCATTTGAGTTACAGTAAAATACTAATTATCCCCCAAACTACTTCTCATAAGCATCTTTATAGCTCCTTTTTCATGAAACTCGGTTCGCAATGTAAGACGGGCTGCACTAGAGTCCATCAGAAAGAGCTTTGCTGTGATTTTATAAGTTCACAAAGAGGCTTAAATATATATTTACCTAGTTCTGCACAATCACTTCTCTGTTCAAAGCAACATCATTACACAATCAGGGGAAAAACAGAATCAAATTTGCTGATATATTGTGGTTCAGCAAAAAAGCAGACACGCACACAAACCAAGGGACTGACTTAGGGTTGCCAGCCTCCAGGTGGGGCCTGGGGATCTCCCGCTTTTACAACTGATCCCCAGCCGACAGAGATTAGCTCCCCCAGAGAAAATGGCTGCTTTGATGGGTGGACTCTATGACATTGTATTATGTTGAGACCTCTCTCCTCCCCAAACCACGTCCTCTCCTGGCTCCACCCCCAAAGGCTCCAGGTATTTTCCAACCCAGACTTGGCAACCCTAGACTCACTAGGGAATTTTGTTTTCCCCCTGTATCCTTCCCCCATACTATTTTCACTTTTCCTTCCCCTTGCAGCCACCACAGCCTCCCCTGTTCCCTGCTTCCTTGTCTCCCTCCCTCTCACACACCCACCAACCTTTAATCTGTCCCCCAACCTTCAGCTTTCCCTCCTGCTAGCAGCCTCTACCTTTTGTCTTCTCACCCACCTGCCTGCCTTTTTCTGTTCTCGCCATTTTAGCCTTAAGATCTTCTGTCTCCTCCCGTTTCCCTGCTTATTTCCCTCCTTTTTTATTATTTCTCACTCCCCCCCCATGACAGTATAGGGTTGCCAAGTCGATCTTCTGCCGGAGCGGGGGGCTCCCGGCCGGCGTCTGGTGTGCGCGTCCAAGAAGCACGAGAAGCACCGCATGCACGTCACCCAGAAGTGACGTGACGACGGCAGGCACGCTGTGGGCGGGGCCATGGCCATACGAGGAAAAACCATAGAGTTTTCCCTCGGATTGCCGTGGCCCCACCCCCAGCGTGCCTGGCGTGGTCGCGTCACTTCCGGGTGATGCGCACGTTGGGGTGGAGTTCCCCCAGGGGGGCGATCTGGCGGCAGCGGGGGACGGGCCTCTGGGGTGCGGTTTTCCCTGCCCCCCGGGGGGACTTGGGAAGCCTACGACAGTAGCCAAGACATGGAAGCCTCAGCAATATTGTTGTGGTTGCAAAGAAACTCCCAAAATGTCTACTCTTGCAAGTAAGGTTGTCAACCTGCAGGTGGAGCCTCGAGTCCTCCCAGAATTACAACTGATATCCAGAGTACAGAGATCCGTTCTCCTGGAGAAAATGGCAGCTTCAGTGGGTGGACTCTGTGGCATCACATCCGAGCTGAGCTCCCTCCACTCCCTAAACTCTGCCCTCAAATATCCAACCTAGAGCTGACAACTCTACTTACAAGTTGATGGTGGATGTTCATTTTTTAGACGTTTTTCTTATTTTTTGACACACACCCCAATAGAATCCTCTCTATCTATACATGGCTCCATTGTGTAATTTTGTTTTTGATCTACACTCTGGAGACACTGTTCAGATTTAGGTGTAATGGATAATACATACAGACACTATAAACAGAGAGATTATGTCATCCAACACAGAATAACATTCATGCATCTGCTGAAGTGGGCTGTAGCCCCCAAAATCTTATAGCACAATAATCTGTAAATCTCTCCCTTATATATAAAGCCATAGTGGGCTCCAACGTTCCAAATGCACACCTTTAGTGTTTGGCCGCAAGAACTGTCAGTCAGAAGACGCTGGCTGGGTTGACTGGCTGCTTTGTGCAGTCCCGCCTAGCATTTCAAGGTCTTTTGCATATGGAAGCTGATTGGACTTCACTCCATTCCACACCTCAAACTCCCCCCCCCCGCAAGGCAGTTGGAATTGTCAGTTGCATATGGAACCTACTGTATTCTGAGGTAAAATATGTCCTCACTCACAACGCATCACTTCCCCTTCAAAAGAAACAAACCCAATAACACAATCATGCCTCATCACAAAGAAGACAGATCACACCACAAGCAGAACACCACAAGGCAAAAAATGATAGGAAAAGGTGCCAGCAGTCACCCCATTACTGCCACAGAGAGCGCTCCAGAGGATGGTGTGCAGGTCCCAGGTTCATGTTTTAAAAGCTGCCTGGGGGATTATGGACCATTTACACACTTTCAACCATAACATACCTCATAGGGTAGTTGTGCGGATCATACGGGGGAGAGGAGAATGATGTCAGCTGCTTTGGTTCCCACTGCAGGGAAAGACTGCCCTTTCCCTAGGCAGAGGCTGTGGGTGGGGGGATGTAAACCTGAAGACAGGCAGGCAGATAAAGGTAGGCTGATGGTTGCCTGGAAAGGACGTAGGGTTGCCAACTCCAGGTTGGAAACTTACAGGATATTTTAGGGATGAAGCCTGCTGAGGGTGGGGTCAGAGGAGGAGGAGGAAGAGAGGGACCTCAGACAGATACAATGCCATACTCCCCACCCTCCAAACAAGCTGTTGCCAGTCTCCAGGTGACAGCTGGACAGCTCTTAAAGCTCTGGTGCTAATTCAAAGTGCTGCAATTTATCGACAGAGTAGTGTTTTGGAAAATCTTTAGGAATAAAGGTAGGCTG
>NW_015177057.1:136649-163628 GCF_001447785.1 Gekko japonicus
TCCCTATGGAAGCTGCCTGGGTGATTTTGGACCAGCCACAGACTTTCTGCCTAACCTACCTTACAGTGTTGCTGTACAGATCGCAAAGCCGAAGAGAATGAGGTAAGCTGTTTTGCTCCCCGCTAATGAGAAAGACAGAATTTTGCCTAGAAAGAGGCTGCTGAGAGGGGAGGAGATAAAGTTGCCAGCTTTAAATATGGAAATTCCTGGAGATTTGAGGGATGGAGCCTGGGTAACAATTGTTGCCACTCTCCAGGTGAGGGCTAGAGAGCACTCAAAATTACAACTGCTCTTCAGGTAGCACAGATCAGTCCCTCTGGAGAAAACAGTGGACTCTGTCATTATACCCTGCTGAGGTCGCCACAGCAAATTGACACTGTTTGCCCAAAGCCAGCGCACTCTCCCAGAGCCTCTTTCTAGATCTCGTTGTATTTATTTCCACAACGGGCCTTATTTCTAGTCTTTAATCAGTCACTTTGGGGTTGGATTCTATCATCTTTTCCATTCTCCTCTTCTCCTGCATAATTTATTTATCATCTTTTCCACTGGCACAAGAAGGAAAGGCCCACTTTGTGCTCTGAGAAGGATATTCTGGGGAGTCATAGGACCAATGTAGTAAAAAAGCCATATTGGATGAGTTTGCATTGAAGAGGGGAATCAGGTAAGCTTGGGTATCCTCTCCCTTGCCTGTGGAAAAGCTGGTGATTTCCAACTTTTTCTAATGTTCCCCAGAAAGGGTTTGGTGAGATTTAGTGTGGTCTATCTGCTTTGTCTGTATCTGGAAACGAAGTAATATTAAAAGATATGAATGTTCTTAAATTTTAGCCCCAACTTCAACCCATTAAGGTAGCCTTGGCAAACAAAATGTTTTGCTAGTATGTGGTGGATATTCTTAACATATTTGGTCTGCATAGCTGGGGAGAAATATGAACCCATCAATCTTCTCATCACTTTTAGCTCCAATGCCTTCACTAGTACACATGATTGACACTGAGGGAAATAAATCAGAAATAATGCAAAGTATTTAAGCTTGGGTATTACTCTTCTACTATAGGAGAACAATGTGATCCAGGAAGACTTGCATTTTTGCCAATAAATGGACAAGACATAGATTAGGATGATTTATCATGTGGTGCAACCGCAAAAAACAAGAGAGTTTTAGAGCTATTTTAAAACTTTCCTTTAGCCAACAATTATTACCACAACATTTTTTTAAGTATTTACTGCATCTGTTGGGATGATTAAATAGCATTTAAAACCATTCTGGCAAATCTGCCTCCCTCCACACACCCCAATTCAATGAAGATGAACGTCTTAATTTGAGTACAGGACCAGAGCACATGATGTTGTTTATCCATAGAACTCACGGATCTGGAGTGCTATTTTGATGTCCAGACAAAATTGGCACAATATAGTGTGGGTTTTTTCCTGGTGAACACAGATGACAGTGACCAGTGCAGCACCAGTCTAGGCTGTACAGTTCTGTAGAACTCACAAAAGGTAAGACCAGATTAAGACGTGCTGAGGCTGGGAGACTCACTGTTTTGGGAAGATGGCTTTGTCGGCACCACCAGGACATTGCTGGAGCAGTGGTGATATCAATTCTGGCACAATCCAAAAGTGACATCACTGTGTCACTGGGGACACTTAACCATTCGTCCAAACTATGAAGTTTAACCAGAGAGTTTTGGATGAAAGAGAGTTGCCCAAAGTAATGATGTCAGTTCTGGCTCATGCCAGAATGATGCCAACCACCCCTACCATTTCCCCCACCATTTTACCTCTGCATAGTAGTCTTCAGATTAGTTTTAGGGTAGATGATGAGGAAGCAACTCTTCTAGGTCCAAACATGAGCATTAAAAAGAAAGGGATGAAAGTATTTTTACCTGTCTCTCCCTATGCAGAATAAGACAATTTGGGATTGAGGGATGCATGCCTCTTGCCTTGCTCAGTCGTTTAAATTCTTTGGTGCTCAAGCAAAACAGTTTCCCCTTCCCCTCTGTTTTCTTGCATTTTTCTTCCTCTCAGGTTCAAGACATCTCACCTTTCTCTAGTTCCTGGATGTCAAAGAACCAGAGAGAAAGCTGAATAAAAGATCACTGCCAGCAAAACAGTGATCTGTATACTATTAGCCCCGTGTACCCCCTTTGTGCAGATAGCAAAATCAGTGGATTGGGGCCACATGGAGGCTAAAGCAATTTTTCAGCACACTTGGGGGACTCCACAGGTGTGCAGAAAAATCTGAAGTCTACAAAAAAAAAAGTACACTGGGGATTTTAAATCCCTCCAAAAGTAAAACAGTGTTCTCTGTGCATGCTCAAAGAATGCTCTTTACTGCCTACCTTCTGTGCGGCAAAGCATCCCCGGAGCTGTGGGGGACCCAGTGGAGGCAGTGGCAAAGCAGCCAGGGGGCTGCACCAGGCCCAGAGGTAGCTGGAGGAGGAGCAGGGGGCTACACTGGGCCTGGTGTTGGTGAAGAATCAGCCTGAAGGCTGGCTGTGGTGGTAGCTGCACAGGGCAGGAGCCCCACTGGGCCCAGTAGAGGCCTGAGCCTGATAGCCGTGGCACAATCTGGGAGTCACACTGGCCCTGCAACCAGCAGCAGCACAGCCCCTGAATTGTGCTGGGCCCAGCAAGAAAGTGAAGGGAGAGGATTCTCTCCCCCCCCCCCGCAAGTATTGTCGGCCCACACTTGTAAACAACCTAAAATTTTATATAACCCTAATCCTAACCCCCCAATATAAATTGGTCCAGAATAAACCTTTGCCTAGGCAAGTTTCAAATGTCAGCAGTAACAGCATCTTCATTTTCATTGGCTGCTCCTCTTCTCTGGAATAGTTTGTCAGAAGACATGTGGAAATTTATATCCCTTGCAAGCAAAATCTTTTTATTTCAGAAGGCTTTCCTGGTCTGAGTTGTTTTGTTTCTGTTTGGCTTGAGGTGTAAGTCGAATTGTTGCATGACTGCTGATTTATGTTGATTTTATTGTATATTTTAAATGACTTTCTAAGTGACCTTTTGAGTCAAAAGTGACAACGGCACTTAACACACACACACACAAGTCACCCTGAATTTATGAAAGGTACAGAATATACATTTAAAATATGCAAATTACCTATCAGATCCGGTGTCACCATCCTACTACCCCTAGCTTCCCTACCTGCTAGGAACTCTTGCCAATCTTCAGATGTCCCAGATGTCTAGTCCTGTCCCAAGGACCATTGTGGTGATATAATTCCATCAGTCCAAGTAGTTCAGACTAGCCTGAGCTTGGCAGAGTTTAGCTGCTCAGCAGGGTTGACCATGGATATTATTGGGATGGGAGACCACCAAGGAAGTCCTAGAGTGCTGTGCAGAGGAAGGCAACAGAAAGCCATATCTGCTCATCTCTTGCTTAGAAAACCCCATGAGAGGTTGCCATAAGTTGATTGTGACATGACAACACATTGTTTTAATTCCAGCTAACTTGAGAACAGCCCCTTCTCTCAGAGAAGGTGGACACCAAACATTCTCTTTCTTGAGCAAATGGTATCTCTGTGAACCAACCATCATACAAGCTCCACCTATAGGCTTCATATGATATCGTTAGCTTGGTACCCATTTCAATTAATGCCCATATCCACTCTGGAGTATTTCTGCAGATGCTCTATAGCCACTTTGTGGCCTTTCTTACAAGAGAACGCAAAGGAGCTATTTGCCAGTTTCTCCATCTTTCCTCACATTAAGATTCAGTCCAGCCTCATATCAAGTGTGTAAAGTTTCAAATCAGACTTAATAGGCTTGATATACTTGATGAATCAGGATAAGATGTGACATTTTCCTTAATCACTCACAATGCTGAGGGTGATAACAATCCCCAGCATGAGAGTCAAGAGAACTTGGATTTTCTAAAAAAAAAAAAACCCACATCTTTCTAATTTACCAGAATAAAAAGTCTTCAGGAACTAGGCTGAGACTGAAAATGCATTTTCTCTATATGGGGGCTGGGGATCAAATATCTCAAATATCTAGTTTGTAACTTGCTGATTTAGAATTTGTATTGACCCACTTTTAATGTTGAGTGTAAAACATGAAATTCCACATCTCAAAATTAAAAGCACAGATTCTGTCACGGGGAAAGTAACTTTTTGATAATCAGTTAGGGTCATAGAATCATAGTATCATAGAGTTGGAAGGGACCTCCAGGGTCATCTAGTCCAACTCCCTTCACAATGCAGGAAATGCCCTTCACAACCACAGTGACCAATGATCAGTGATCAATGTAAGTGTGCTGCTGAGGACTTGTGTAGGGGGGGGGGATCAGCCGATTCAGATTCCGCTGAATCAGGCAGAATCAATTTCAGCAGGCAGTAAGACTCCTGCATGTCAGTTTCGTCAGTACAGCCATTGGGGAGTTTTTCGGCCAGGCTAATGTCAATTTCAGTCCCTTTATATCCTATGGGCCATTGAAGTCAATGGCGAAAACATAGGGTATATTCTGGGGGCTGGAGGGGAGGGGGTTTGAGGTAGAGGTTCCAAACTCACAGGGTAGCTGATGGAACCTATCTCCAAGATATCCACCAAGATTCAAGAACCAGGGGGTCCAATTCTACTGGCCACCAAACAGGTTGCCCCCATCCCCTCTATTGTTCTCTATTGTGGGAAAAATAGTTTTTCCCATGGTGCTGTTAGTGGCTCGGGGGGGCGGTTGAGGGAGAGGCTCCAAATTTTCAGGGTAGCTTTGGGAGCCTCTCCCCACATAATCCACCATGTCCCAAAGCAATTGGACCAGTGGGCCCAATTCTATGGGCACCCAAACAGGTTACCCCCATTACCTCCATTGTTTCCAATGGGGAAACCCAGCCAGCAGCACTTAAGGCAGGCAAACAGGCAGCACCCAGCAGTCAGACTCTCCCAGAGAATCTCAGGGAAAGTGAACTGTTTTGGGAGGTGCTTGTTTGCCATGAGAACAAGTGGAACACTCCGGAACAAGTGGCACTGTGCCAGTGCAAGCATGCCACAGTGCCACACAGAAACCCCAAAAGACCAACAGAAACATTTATACAGGCCCTTCCCTGTGTAAATTCATGGTGCAACCAGAAGTCCAGGGATGTAGTGGGTCAGGCCAGGGTGGAGTTGGGTAGAGTTGACTCTCTCTGCCCCCTCCCAAGCAAGGAAGGTGGTGTGCAAAGCAACACCACCAACCTTGCAGGCTGCACATGCATGCAGCAATTGGCTAAAACTGGCCTCCCCCACCCCCCCGTTTATGTGGGGAGAGGCTTCCGAAGCTACCCTGAAAATTTGGAGCCTCTCCCTCAAACCCCCTCCCCCCCAGAGCCACTAACAGCACCGTGGAAAAAAACTAACTATTTTTCCCACCATAAAGAACAATGGTGGGGATGGGGCAACCTGTTTGGGGGCCCGTAGAATTGGACCCCCTGATCCAATGTTCTTGAAACATGGTGGGTATCTTGGGGAGAGGCTCCAGCAGCTACCCTGTGAGTTTGGAGCCTCTCCCTCAAACCCCCTCCCCTCCAGCCCCCGGAATATACCCTATGTTTTCACCTTTGACTTCAATGGCCCATAGGATATAATGGGGCTTCAGATCAGAGAATCTGAATCGGCCTGCAGCTGCCTGAAAGGGGCCCGAATGGGCCATTTTGGGGGTGCATTCGGTTTGTCCGAACCGAATGTACATCCCTAGACTTGTGGTTAAATCCCTAGCTCCATAATTTGTTATAAAAGCCACTGACCGAATAATATGGATTGGGGCTGCAGCACTGAAGAAGGTGGGTTAACTTTATGTCCCACACAATTTCCAATTTCAATTTCAGCCCTTCCTGGGTTGTTTTAAGCCCCATTCAGGAAAACATAAAGCTATTCTTGGGTCTTAAAGTAGCTTGGGGTTATCTGCAATTAGGAAACTCTCATGGGGCAAAGAATGAACTCCTCTTCTTCGGCAGCCTGACTTCCCACCATCTCAGTTGGGAGGGGGCTTATGCAGCTACAGATCCCAATCACAGTATCACATGTAATTTGACCCTTAGGTAGTCCCATGCCTGACATTCCCAGTGCTCTTTGATTTACTATGGCCAAACAAACATCCCATCACCTTAAATGGCCAAATATATTTCAAGCATTTAATCAAGATGTCAATACAACATGGGCAATCTACATTGTCAGCATAGAGTTTGATTACCCGAATAAACCTTGAACAACATGAAGGGCATAATCCTCATGATACCTTTTGCATTGACTTCATAGGATCCCAATCCAAATGTCTTGTGATGAGAGCCAAATAGCTTCTTATGATTAATATACTGTTGTTAGTAACCCTGTAAAATATACCTCACTACCTGTGGTGAAATGTGTCAACTTAAAAGCAGAACACGGCTTCGCTGTGCTGGAGCTCCATTCTTCAGTTAGCTACTTGAAGCTTCTTCTTTCATAGCCAAGAAGCATCAGGTTTCAGTATATTTATTTGCAGCCCATTGTCACAAGCTGACAACATTGTAGTTCCTTCTCTGCACAACTGCCCAGGAAAGTAACCTCAGCTGACAAATAGTGACTTTTCTGAGGAAGCCCAATGAGATTCATGAACATGAAGAAGTTTTAAGTATTTTTGTGCTTCCTTTCCCTCTGAAAGGGAACCCAGATCAGCTTGCAAAATACAAATTGGGGGGGGGGGGACAGAGAGGGCAGGAAGGGTTGCATCAGTGCTTAGTTCTTGTGGCCATTTCTTACATGCCCAGGGAAATGCCAATCACTACTTTGGGTTCAGGAAGCAATTTTCTCCAGGCCAGTTTGGCCAGGGATCCTGGAGGGAATTTTTGCCAGGGATCCTGGAGGGAATTTTTGGAACAGGGGTCACTGGAGGTGTGGGGGGGAGGTAGTTGTCAATTTCCTGCATTGTGCAGGGGTTAGGTTAGATGACCCTGGAGACCTCTTCCAGCTCTATGATTCTACACACAACCTGGGGTGGTCCTGGATCTACTGGGCCAGCTCAGTTGAGGTTACTGGCTGTGAGCCATGGACTAAGAGACAAAGAACCCTTTGGCTCCTGACCTTCAACACAACCCAAAAAGCTTATACCTTCATCAATGTCAAGGCTTATATACCTGTAACAAGACGGCAATTTGAAACTCAGCACAGCTCTTATACAGCTGGCAGACATATTCCCAAGATTCCCCTTCCTGCTAAAAAAACTCCAATCCAAACAGAAAAGTGGATCCAGATAACTGCAGGTAGAGCAGAGCTTGTGAAGAGGGATCTTTGTAGGTTTGCCAGCTGACCCCCTTGGTCTGGGCAGGAGTTCCCCCAATTTTAGGGGCTTCAATCTGCTGCCAGTCAGTTGGCCAGCTGGGGAAACCCCACCCCCAAACAGGGATGTCATCACATCAGGGAGTGACACTCTAGTTTTTGGGGCAAACTCTATGGTTTTGAGGGCAAATTTTTTTTAGTGTTTTGCCCAAAAACTAGACTGTCACCCCCCTGATATCCTTGACACAATGACATCACTTCTGAATAACATCAATGTGGGGGGGACACTTTGTGTGCGCACCAGAAGATTCCAACAAGCAGGCTGGAGCCCCCCACCAGCAGCCGGTAAGAACCTGGCAACCCTAGATCTTTGTCATCTTTCTGCAGTCCCCTCTGTTCCCCAGAAACCCACTCCTGAGTGTCAAGGAGCTCCTGGGAACAATGTGAGATGTGGCACAAGGTACTGCAGTAAGAACGATGAGTATGTGGGAAATCCCCACATGCACACATGTCCACACATAACTGGAGCAGAAGCTCATGAACAGGGGTGAAATTCCTCTTCTGAATGCAACCATATATGCCATAAACTAACTATGCACTGTATCCCACATTATTCCTGAAGTTCTCCTGATTTCATTTATGACTTCTCTGGAGGCAGGATAGGTAATGACTGTGCATGGGGGTGGCAAAGTCTTCCACAGTACTTGGTGCTTGGGGGGGGGGTCAACAGTGGGAGGGCTTCTAATGTCCTGGCCCCACTGGTGGACCTCCTGATGGCACCTGGTATTTTTGGTCACTGTGTGACAGATTGTTGGACTGGATGACAGAGTGTTGGACTGGATGGTCCTTTGGCCTGATCCAACATTGGTGTCTCTTATGTTCTTATGTTCACAGTGTTCATTGAACACTTTTATGGCACCATGTACATTTATGGGTCATGCATACTGGGATCTCTGCATGAACAAGAACCTTGTAAGCTCCCACTCATGCAGAGTGGATCTTATGGGCATAGACTTGTCTACGTATAGGCATGCCAATGAATGTACATAGGTTGGGGATAGAACTTTTCACTGTGACCTTGCAACTCTTCATATGCATTCATTATGCCCAACTAGAACATCTGAGAAGGAAACTTCAGAAAGAAGAAGACAGGAAATATATCTTTGCTATCTTCTCTTTACTCAATGGGTTCATAGTGAAAACAGACTGGCTCTCAGGTATGGACCCAGCCCTAATTGTTTTCTCTTCGTACCTTATTATTTTGACATGTGATACAAGGGGTGGGGTTGTGCAGGGAAGAAAGTTCTCACTTTGAGTTATTTGTGGGAGGTGGGTCTTTGAACATAACTCAACATCTCCACAGAGCAAAATGAATAAGCAGTCCTGTGAAAAAGCCTTAACTTTCACAAGGCTTCAAACAGACATTTTGTGAATTTATTCCCAAAAAAGAAGGAACTGGCTTGTTCCCTATCGGCAGCATATATTGAACAACTCAAGCTGTTTCTCTTATGGACTGGAAAGCAAAAGAACTTGCAGCATGTATATCTATTTTTATTATCAATTAAGAAACAGGTGGTGCTGGAACCAGACTGGCAATTTATGGATTTAAATAGAACTAGGGGAAATCCAATCCACTTATCATACTTATCACTCATCAAATCAGATGGCCGTTTGAAATACAGTGAAGGAGAAGACTGATCATTGCTCCTAGGCCTCCTCGCACTATGGGTATAAGATCACACACCAAACTTTCTGAAGAATTGGCAAAGCCAGGATGGTAGAGAGACTTTGCAGTCTTCTGACTCAAGAGGAATCATCCAAGCAGCTGCTACTAGCTTCTTATTCATTTCTAACAACTGACAACTAATGCAGGTTTATGAATTGACTCACTATCACAAAAAAGTAAAAATGCACCACAATACAAAAGTACGCATTTTAAATTAAATAATTAACCAAATCACAGTCCGTGACCACATCCTCAGTTAAAATATTTATAGGACTTTAAAAAAACCCAAGAGCCTAAATAGGGATGCCAGTCTCCAGGTGGGACCTGGGGAGCCCCTGAAATTACACCTCATATCCAGACTACTAAGATCAGTTTTCCTGGAGAAAATGGATGCTTTGGAGGGTGGACTCCATGGCATTGTTCCCCTCACCATGGTAATTTCTCACTTTCCCCCTCTCCTGCTAGTTGCCAGACTATGTCTAGCATGCAACCCTAGTTTCCAAGGGTGACCATGGGGTCTTTGGCAACTCCTCAGTGGACTTCTTGGTAGCCCCAGTTTCTGACCCTGGCTTCTGTTAATTGGCCATTTGGGCTTCTGGTCTGGGAAGCCAGGGCTGGCTGCAGTTCCTCTGAGAGCCCCTGGTAGTCAGAGAGCCTAGAAATTGCAGGGCCTGCCAGGAGTTCAACTTTTGTGGGATACATTCAATTACAAACTTTTAAACTTCTCTCTAGATGGTATGTGACCCCAACCAAACTAGCACATGTCACTCACAATATTCCCCCAAATTGCTGGAAGTGTGGTGCGGCAAAAGACACCTACTTTCACATTTGGTGGCTATGCAACCCGAACAAGCAATTCTGGTCTCAGGTACTCAAAGAGATCAAGCTAATGACCCTGTGTGATTTTCCGGAAACCCTAGAACTTATTCTCCTAAACCTCTGGGAGGATTCAAATGTACCTAAAATACGACAGAATTTAATTATGACCCTGATCACCGTGGCAAAAACTGTTATAGCCACGAAGTGGAAGGATACAACCCCCCCACCCCCCCACGGTGCAGCTATGGCATTTGAAAATTTGGGATTACTTTATCCTAGATAAAATTACTGATGCAATTTCAGAAAGGCAATCGAATTTGGTAAGACGCACTAGTCTCCTCAAGAAATGGGCACCTTTTATGGAGTATAAGCTCCAAGCCTCCAATAAAGCAAGTAGTAGGTATTTTCTCAGTATTGCTCCCTAGGAAGCCTTGATTGGGTCTAACAGTCTGACAGAGGGGGAACGATGATATCATGATTTGAAAAGCACTGTGTTCCAAAAAGAAATGAGAATCCTGAGAGGTATAACTTTTTCTGTGATAAAGATAACCAGCATTTGCAGCCAGCCTCTAGTCTCTGCAGTTATGCAGGGCAAACAGGAACTGTAATCAGAGACCAGCGCTTGGTACAGGACAGCCTGTGATCAGTTAGTACAAGATTACTAGAAATTCTTGCACACATCTTGGAAAAGACCCTCTGAATCTGCCAAGTTTCTGGAATGAGAAGAGACTGCAAAATCAGGGTGGGCGTGACAAATAAAATAAATAGAAGGGAATGGAAATATAGGTAAATGATGCAGAGCAGGAACCACCAAGAGGTGATAGTTTTGAATAGATAATGAGTCAATAAATGGCAAAAAGGGATCTGTAATGGGGTGAAAAACACTAAGAGAAGCTTCATAAAGCATTGAGACAGCCCCAAAGATCTCTGTAGTATGTTGAATGCAAAAAGCAGCTCTGCCAGAGTCAACAACTCAACCATTTTGCAAGACTTTGCAACCAGAACAGCATGTTCAGCACACACACAAATAGATGGTTCACGCTCTACACAGGGGCAAAGGCATTAATTGTACCATGAGGTTCCTACTTGGCTGTTGCTCTGCCACTGAATCTTTCATGGCCACATGAAATATTTGAAGTTATGAGAGGGACTACGGGATGCATGGAACAACACTGAGGGGAATGTCATGAGAAACACCACCGCGGAACAAAATCTTGACTGAAAAATGTACTACAGTGAAGCCAAATAGCAAAGCTAATACTGAAGAAGCAGAAGTATAAAACCAAAGTTAAAACTATGGCAACCTCATCCGGAACCAGATTCTGGGCTTTCCTCGATTTGCTTCTAAATTAAAAACAGGGAGAAGGAGAGATGCCAGAGTTTGCTACCATGCCACCTACTTAAGGAAGCAAGACCTGATATGATGTTAGATTTGAATGCTGGGAAAGGAGAATACTGCCTACAATGCAGTCAAATTTCGCACTGGATTTAAGTGGGAGAGAGTTAAGCATGCACTTGCAGTGTTTCTGTCTGATGCATACCTTTTCTCTGCCTCCCAGGGTGCTAGGAATTCTTACCTCTCCCACTGAAGTAAATGGTATTTAAAAGTGCTTTAATTTTGGCTCTATTAAGTTCTCTCCAAGGGCTTGGCAGGATTGGCAATGGGATAGACACACAGAGCAAGTTCTCTCTGTCTTTTCTGTACATCCCATACTTCTCCATCTTTATCTTTCTGCATCCCTTCTTTCCATTCATGTTTATCTCTTTCTATGAACTCTTATGCATACATGTGTCTCTTTGTGTCCATAAAATATATGTTGTGCCCAGAGGTCATTTCGGGGGGGAACGCGGGGGATCGCAGTTCCCCCGGGTGAGGTACGGGGGGCGGGGCACATGACAAAGCCCCGCCCCCTGCTTCCAGCCACCCTGCTTCCGGCCCTCATTCAGCCAGGAGGAGGCAGGAGAAGAGGGAGGGTAAGTTGCTTCCTCCCTGCCTCTCCCCACCCATGCCTGCCTGGAGCCAGGGAGGGCCTTCGCGGGGCTTCCTTGCACTCCCGCCGGCCTTCTAGGTCCACCGCTGGGCCCCTCATTGGGCTCGGCAGTGGAGCTGCAAGGCCAGCGGCAGTGGCCGGGACCGTTGGGGGCGGGGTGTGTGGCCTTATGACACACTTCTAGTGATGTCAGGGGATGTGGCCTTATGACACACTTCCGGTGATGTCAGGGGGTGTGGCATATGCTAATGAGTTATGCTAATGAGTTCCCCTAGCTCTTTTTCTACGAAATGACCCCTGGTTGTGCCCTGTGGCTCTATATGGGTGCAGTCAGATGAGTTGTTTGATCCGTTACCATTGCTTCTCCCCAACAGATTTAAATTGCTCGATCAGACAGCCACATCTGTATCCCATACCGCAGTCATCAGCCACCCTATGCTCACCCCCAACTTTACCAAAACTGGAGAAAGTCAGATATTCACTGAACCTACCAGGTTCAGTGTGCATATCTGGGTGTCTGATCTCTCTCTTGCGCAGTCAAGACATTGGGAATTCGCAAACCTCATTTTTTGCTGCCTTTTTTTTTTCCATTAGTGATGTGTGCATAAGGGATTACACCCCCAAGGGCTGTTAATTACTGTTCATGCAGAATTTGCAAGAGGAGCAGTGGTGGTGGTGGCAACAGCATCAAACCAGGAAAGTTTGCTTGGTCTTTGACAGAGGCAAGGGGAGCAAAACACCGTGAGAGGCAGGCAAAGCACGCCTCCTCCTTGCTTTGCAGTTTGCTGGAACAGAGAAGAGCCCTCCTTCCACCTAGGATAATTCACACGTGAGGAAGCACTGCATCCAGCTCAAGCGTAACCCGGGGGGGGGGAGCCTTTTAAGTGCATGTGAGATAGCCACCTAGTTGCAAATCCAGCGTGGCCGGCAGAGACATCTCCAGCACCTCACATCTCTCATCCCCTTCCTGGGTGAGAATGAAAATGCTTTGCTGGAGGATGGCTGTGTGGCTGGCTGGGGTGACCCTCGGTGGCAAGGACAGGATGTGTGGTCAAACCACCCCGGAACAAAAAAAAATCACATCAAACTAGAAACGTGGCCACAACATGATGAGCACACCATCTGACCACAGCCTGTGTCTGTTTCTCTGCATCCATTATGCCCCAAGCCCAATGGTGGACAGATGTGTCTCCCTCACTATGCCTATTATATATATGCTATGTGTTAGGGTTGCCAACTCTGGGTTGGGAAATCTGGGGGTACAGCCTGGGGAAGGCAGGGTTGGGGAAGAGGAAGGGTCTCATTGGTATATGATGCCATAGAGTACATCCTCCAAAACAGACATTTTCTCCAGGGGAGCTGATTTCTGTTGTCTGGGGATCAGTTGAAATGGTGGCGGGCCTCCAGGCAGCACATGGAGGTTGGCAACCCTAGTGAGTGTCCCACCTCTTTCTATGGGGGGTGTCAGAGAGAGGGGGAGAGAGAAGGAACTATATAAAGGGATGGTTGTGCAACATATGTTTATTTCACTGACTGCTTTGGGCTTCTCATCCCTCAGCCTAAATGTTTGCCAGCTGTAAAATGAGATGAATGTTTTCTAGAGTGTCCCCTAAATACTATAAAATTAAGAACATAAGAACATAAGAACATAAGAGATGCCAATGTTGGATCAGGCCAAAGGCCCATCCAGTCCAACACTCTGTATCACACAGTGGCCAGAAATACCAGTGCCATCAGGAGGTCCACCAGTGGGGCCAGGACATTAGAAGCCCTCCCACTGTTGACCCCCCCCCCCCAAGCACCAAGAAGACAGAGCATCACTTGCCCTAGAGTCCCTATCTATACCTTGTGGCTAATAGCCACTGATGGACCTCTGCTCCATATGCTTATCTAATTCCCTTTTGAAGCCGTCCATGCTTGTAGCCGCCACCACTTCCTGTGGCAGTGAATTCCAAGTGTTAATCACTCTTTGGGTGAAGAAGTACTTCCTTTTATCCGTTCTAACCCGACCGCTCTGCAGTTTCATGGAGTGCCCACGAGTTCTTGTATTGTAAGAAAGGGAGAAAAGTACCTCTTTCTCTACCTGCTCTTTCCCATGCATAATCTTATAAACCTCAATCATGTCCCCCCTCAGTCGTCGTTTCTCCAAGCTAAAGAGCCCTAAGCGCCTTAACCTTTCCTCATAGGGAAAGTGTTCCAACCCTTTTTAATTGCATCACAGTACGGTACATACATTGTATATGTGTTATGCATTCAAGGCATGCCATTCAGCTTCTGGCAGTATAAATTGTAGTATGCATGATGTTTGCTCTGCCACCTGATCATCAGTCTGTGCTTCCTCTGAGACATCAGGTCCTAACCTGGCAGGGATTGAAAGTGCTGAAAGTTTGCCCATGTTCAAAACTCTAAGGATTCCACTTTATTTTCAGCTGTCATATCCCTGTAATTTAATAATTGTTTTAGTATGGAAATCTGTGGAAATTGTGTGAATTCAGGACCAATCTAGATGAGATGTGGAAGATCTGGGAGCAGGAATCTACACAAGGGCTGCAGTCGCACAGACTAAATAATCCACTTTCAGTGCACTTTCCAACTGGATTTTGCCAGTTGAAAAGTGCACTGAAAGCAGGGATTATTTAGTGTGTGTGATCACAGCCAAGGTTACTTTTCTTTAAAAGCAGCTGTAGAAGATGGGCCAATTTGGAGAGGGGCTGGGTTGGAACAAATACTGAGGGGAGTCTAATCTTTTTCTCCCCCGTCATTTCCCAGATAGAAGTCCCCTCCCCAAGCTACTGATATCTTTAGGAAGAAGTAAGTATCTATTTTTTTCTCCCACTAGGTCTAGCAGTAACTTGGAAGAAAAGACATTTCTACTTGGAGAATGGCACCAAGAGGAAAGGGTTAACCCTCCTACTGCCATGCTGTGGTCCTCATCCAAATCCCAGTCCCCTTAGCTGCTTTTTTAAAAAATGTTGATTGCAGATCTTTTATGTCTAATTTTGCCCTTACATCCAGTACCACTATATAGGATCAAGCCATTAATTGGATCTGTAAGGAAACTATAACATTAAAGTTTGTGATTAATTAACGATTAACACTGTCTTCTCCTGCTAACATTTCCATAATGCTATGCATGGCTTCAACGACCCAGAAAAAAAATCCAAAACTCTACTAGCCTTAGTTAAGCTACTTAATCCCCAGAGATCTATATCTGATATATATAAAAACCTAACGTATTGGCACTTTCCAGCTCCTCCATTGGCTGTGCTGTGCGCTCCATCAGCCATTGGCCCATCAACCGCCACTCAAGAGTACTCGTGTGCCATTGGCTGGGTGCTGGCTCCGCTCCTCTCCCCCGCCCACTGCTGGCTTGGCCACTTCCCTGACAGAATAAACTGCCAGAACAGCTGTCTCTCCTGACAAAGATGCTTCTACTGCTGCTTGGCTACTCTGTGTCTGGCTGGCTATTGAAGCAGGCCAGTGGCCGTCAAACAATTATCTTCTCCTGCTGTGTGGCTCAGGTTCCCCTCAGTGGCTGTTGCTAGGCAACCAAGCTTGGTTCTGTCAGTAAAAAGGTGGGGGGGAGGCCCTTTCCAGGCCTACAATGGCCTTTGTGGGTACCTCATTGGGGCCAGTCCTGACTGGGGTTGCCAGCTCCAGGTTGGGAAAATCCTGGAAATTTTCTGGTACAGTCTATGGAAGCCAGAGTTTTGGGAGGGGAGATGATTCAGCTGAATAGAATGCCATAGAGTCCACCCTCCAAAGCAGTTGTTTTCTCTGGAGGAGAAGGAGATCTGTTGTCTGGAGTTTAATTGTGATGCCAGGCGATAGCACAGCCAGTGTGGCTTAGCAGTTAGCACTTCACAGCAGGGTCTGCCAGACCCAGGTTCTTGCTGTGGAAGCTGAGTGGGTGATTTCAAACCAGTCATGGACTTTCAGTCTAAACTACCTCACCGGGTTGTTGTGCAGATCAAAAGGGGGGAGAGGAGAATGCTGTAAACTGCTTTGGTCCCCACTGCAAAAAAAAGACTGCACTTTTCCTCATGAGGAACCATTGTTGCCAATCTCCAGGTGAGAGCTGGAGATCACTCAGAATTACAACTCCTCTCCAGATGGCAGAGATCAGTTCCCCTGGAGAAAACGGTGGACTCTGTGTCATTATACCCTGTTGAGGTGGGCCCCCCTATGACAGCCAGTGTGATGTAGCAGTTAGTGCTTCAGAGCAGGGTCTGCCAGACCCAGGTTCTTGCTGTGGAAGCTGAGTGGGTGATTTTTGACCAGTCACAGACTTCCAGCCTAACCTACCTCACATGGTTGTTGTGTAGATTGAAAGGGGGAGAGGAGAATGATGTTAGCTGTTTTGGTCCCCACTGCAGAGAAAGACTCTTCCTAGGTAGAGGCTGCAGGGAGGGGAGAGGAGATGGAAAGCTGAAGTCAGAGGGGCAGATAAAGGTAGGTTGACGGTTGGCTGGGAAGGAGATAGGGTTGCCAAGATTTGAGGGGTGGAGCCTGGAAAGGGTGGGGTTTTTGGAGGGGTGAGGGCTGGTGATCACTCAGAATTACAACTGCTCTTCAGCTGGCAGACATCAGTTCCTCTGGAGAAAACAGTGGACTCTGCCATTATACTCTGCTAAGGTTGCCATAGCAAATTGATGTTGAGTGCCCAAAGCCAGGGCCCTGCCCAGAGCCTCTTTCTAGAGCTCGTTGTATTTATTTCCACAATGGGCCTTATTCCTAGTCTTACATAATTCTGAAGTGGGGCAGCAATTATGTACAAATGCAATTTCGCAGACAGCTATATATCAAGATTTCTTAATTTCTGGCAACTGTGCACAAAACAGACGTGGGACATTTCCATTCATATATTTCAATATTTGCAACATTGCTCAAGACAGAGGTGGAATGACATGAGGTGAATCGAACATGCATTTTCACCCTCCTTCTTACTGGTGCTACAATTTCTGCATATGACATTACCACACTGCAGCTTGCTTTTTAAATGGTGTCAGAAACTTGGCATCTGGATGATACACAGAGGCCTAATTAAATTTTATTGTTGATTGTAATTGTAACAAGATGTTGGTCTCCCAAACTAAAGCATTTCTGCGTTAAGGAAGAACTGTGTTCTTGGATAGTCCTGCCTTAAATCTATTTGAAGGAACAGCAATCGAGTGAGTCATGGAGAAGGAAAGGATGGAGAAAGGTTGCATAATTACTGCTTTTTCTCTTCTGACTCACTAGGCTGCCAGCAATTTTTGGTTTGCTTTGGTTCTCAGGTACACACTTTACTAGGGGCACAGTCTCATCAGCTACATTCAGTCCTCGCTAAATTCTCTGTGCTGAGTTCATGCTAGTCTTTGTTCTGTCAGAACTGCAGAACATAACTGCAACCTGAGTACGACAAATTCCTGTTGATACATCTTAGGGACTCCATTATAAACCATAGCAAAGAAAGGTCCAAGTCATTTGGAAGTCTTTGATATAGAAGGTGATACACTTACAAGGGAATCCTAAGAAGAGTAACATCTTTCTAAATCCCCTAATGCCAGTGGGTTTAGAAGGGTGTGAGTCTACTGTTGATCAAGGAATTTGTTTTGATCAGAGAAGTAAGGTGACTGTTCCTGTCCTGCAATCATTGTTTGCCCCTTCTCAAGGGTTGAGTTTAGAGAGCAGTTTATAAACTATGATCCATCTCCTATCTATTTGGGATTGGATCCAATGGTTCTCTTTAAGTAGGAGGAAGATTTGCTCCTTAGTTAGCAGAAGGATCCATCCATTAATAAAGCATCCTTCCACAGGGCATGTAGGCTGCCTGTCACCTGTAGGATTGCCAACTCCAGTTTGGAAAATTCCTGATTTAAGAGTAATGCCTAGGGAGAGATCTCTGAGGGAATGTGGCACCTTCTGAAGCTTCCATTTTCTCCAAAGGAACTGATCTCTGTTGAAGAAGAGATTGGATTTATACCTCGCCCTTCACTACCCAAGGGAGTCTCCGAGCAGTTTACAAACTCCTTTCCCTTCCCCTCCCCACAACAGGCACCCTGTGAAGTAGGTGGGGCTGAGAGAGCTCTGACAGAAACTGCTCTTTTTTCAAGAACAGCTGTGCCAGAACTATGGCTTGCCCAAGGTCATCCAGCAGGTGCAAGTGGAGGAGTGGGGGATCAAACCCAGTTCTCCCAGATTAAGGTCCATGCACTTAACCACTACGCCAAACTGGCTCCTCTGTTGTCTGGAAATCAGTTATAATTCAGGGAGAACTGATCAGCATGCACATGGTAAGCCCTCCATCACCTGGTTTTAAGAGAGCAATCCTCTCTACTCAGAAGTAAGTCCTATTGTATTCATTGGGGCTTAATCACAGGAAGGTAGGACTGCAATCTAAATATTTCTGGCATTTTTGCTTAGCGTAGACTGTAATATTAAGGAAAAGAGAACTGCTTCTGTTTCTGGTTTAATACATCTGTGTGGCTTTATTTTTCAACTTAATGAAGACCTTTATTGTATGCTACTGCACTATAAACATCAAGGAGCAAAATTGGCTGAAGGCAGCTTGTACCGTATCATGAACACTCCTTTAGGAAATAAACATTTGCCAGGGATACAGGTTGTTCCTCATTTACGCATTCAGATCCTATTCCTGATGCAATATCTTTCAGGCTCATAAGAGATTACAGGGTTGAAACAGAACCTGTATAATAGGACCCATGTGGAGCTTGTTCCTGTGTGCTTTTCACAATGGGCTGGATCCTACCAACTTTCAGGTTGAAGAGGCACATCTTTTCCTACCCTTCCCCCTGAAGTCCCCCATGGTGCCTGAAAATCCACAAGTGGGGAGTCAGAGACCCTCTGAAATAAATCCACTGTAAAGCCAAAGGGCTCCAGTAAGGAAAAAGCATTGAGTGAAATTGTCTACTTCCCTCTTGCATTAGAAAGCCAGCATTCTTAAGTCTGTGACAAAATGTCCACAGGTCTATGACCCACTGTTCTCAAGCTTTTGACCAAACTAAATTCAACATGTATTTCTCCCCCTGTTTGGGATCTTTATATAGAAATTTCACCCAAGAAATATGTTCTAGCACAGAAAGGTTAGAGGGCAAGTAAGAGAAAATTCCATTTCTAAAGATGGGCAAAAATGTCTTCTATCACCATTGGTTCAGTAACTGTTTCTGCTGCCTTGTGTCAAATGATATCACTTTTGAATGCTTTGGGAAATCCATGTTTTCCTTCTCTCGCCATTACTTTCTCATTAGAAACTGGGGAAGTGTCCATGTTTGAGATTCAAATCTTTTCTTGCATTTCCCCCCCGAGACTGGTTACACCTCTTCATGTTCCTCCATTTTCCCATAATATTTTTTTTCAAAATATGCCTGTTTTCACTGGCTCTGGGAGAAAGCCTCTTGTTACTTACACCATTTTTTTCCTGAGTACAAATCTCCTGGATGTGCAACTGTATATTGGCTGACACCACATAGGTTCCAGAATTAGTACAAATATGGGACATAGTGATGAAAATTAGGAACAACCAGTTTATATCTGGTTGACAGAAATGGAGTAACAACATTCACTTACGGTCCATTTTCTGTTCCTCTGTGCATTGGCTAGGCCCCAAACCCTCTAAAAATAATAAATACTCTTGTAATAATACTCTTCGCAGTACTGGGATTTTCCCTAGAGATTGAAGGAGAGGCATGTGCAATGCATGAGGCGGGGGGAAACCCTCTGAAATGCTTCCAACTTATTCTTACTGAAGAATGGTCAAACCTGACTGAGAAATAGGCCATGACACTACTTTGGTAGCTACCAAATGTCACAGCCCCATTATTTAGACTTGAAAGTTACTTGTTACAGTTTTGCTTTTCCCACCTGTGGACAAAAAGAAAAGGCTCATGGCGATGCATTAAAACAATAAAGAAACCAAAGAGGGTAGATTTTTACATCCCTTGCCAATATAATGCAAGAATGTATCCTGATGTAGCAAAATTGGTTCTTGTGGTGATCAAGAAGAAGAACCTGGTCAAAGAAGTTCCTGAAGGTGCCCAGTTAGGGTTGCCAAGTCCTACCTGTTGCTGCAGCGGGGGACTCCCGGCTTGCTCCTGGAGTGCGCACGCGCCTCAACCATGTCACCCGGAAGTGACACGATCACGCTGGGCACGCTGGGGGCGGGACCATGACCATCCGAGGGAAAACCATAGATGACCATGGCCACGCCCCCAGCGTGCCCGGTGTGGTCGCGTCACTTCCAGGTGACGTGCACGTCGCGTACTTTGGGGGTGGGGTTCCCCCGGGGCCCGATCCGCCGGCAGCGGGGAACAGACCTCTGGGGCGGGGGTTTCCCCGCCCCCCGGGGGGACTTGGCAAGCCTATGCCCAGTAGAATTGCATTAATGAAGATATACAAATAATGGCTTGGACCTCATGATGCTTGCCCAGTAACGGAAATGCCCTTAGCACAGTTTCACTTGTACAAGTAATAGCACACGGAGTGCAGCAATACATAGCACTAGTATAATTTGTTCACAGAATAACAATGTATATGTGGAGCTGTGGATTGTACAACGGCTGGTCCACACACTTTAAGATTTATTTGAAACTGTATCTGAAGAAATCCCGTCCTCTATGTTGTGGGCATGCAGAAAAGATAGGAGAGAAGATATATAACTGCACATGCAGACAGCAAGGGGTAATGTTAGCACTTCCACAAGGAGTGTTGCACATATGTAAACCTTCCATTGGATCCAACCCATCAGCTGGCCAGTATGTAGATGGAAACCACCAAGAAGTCTCCCAATGTAATAATAAATAAGCAAAACACTCTCATATGCTGACAGCTGCTACTGATAATAAAAAAGTAATATAGACTACTTCTATTACCAGTATCTTAGAAAATCAAGGCAATGTTTTACATAAAAGCAAAAAAAGGCAATTATAGCATTTGCATCTGAAATTGACAAAGCTGCAAGCAATTGGATGTAATCATTGACTCCAGCTTTGGACTGGATTGAATGTTATTCTTAAGCAGGGGTAGTTTCGTAGAAAAAGAGTTAGGGGAACTCATTAGCATAACTCATTAGCATAGGCCACACCCCCTGACATCAGGGGCCCGGCGGTGGACCTGCAAGGCCGGCGGGAGTGTGAGGAAGCCCCGCCAAGGCCCTCCCTGGCCCCAGGCAGGGGTGGGGAGAGGCAGGGAGGAAGCAACTTACCCTCCCTCTTCTCCTGCCCCCTCCTGGCTGAATGAGGGCTGGAAGTGGGGTGACCGGAAACAAGGGGCGGGGCTTCATTGTATGCCCCACCCCCCCACCTCACTCGGGGGAACTGCGATCCCCCGCGATCCCCCCCGAATCAACCTCTGTTCTTAAGGATGTATGTTGCTTAAAACACAATTCTGTGAAGTTTAAGACTGGCTAGATCAGAGAAGTTGCCAAGACTTATGTGTTCTCTTTTATCTTTCACTCTTACAGAAAATATCCTTAAACTTAAGATGTACCTTGTTGTTAAAAAAACAATGGAAGATCAACTAGATCATCGCCTTGAGGGCTGCATCACATAGAACTTGGGTTATAATTTTTTTAATGTCTATGAAAAATCTTCTGGATCAAAAGCATTTTAGACATAAGAATTAATGTCACTTAAGAATCAAAACATTCTCACACATTTACAACCAATAAAAATAAAACAAATATATGAGTAAAATAGCCTTTACATTAACTAAAAATACTTCTAGTATGGGACTAAACCATGTGGTTAATTAAAAAGAGCATAAATAAAATGGGTGTGAAAAACATACAACATTGTTCATTTGCAGCATTAAAGATATTTCCCTAATTTTTTAAAAAATATAGGGTTTTTCCTGCTGTGGAGATACAGATTATTTTCCTTAATTGAGATCACAATATTTGTGGATTGCAACCTCTAAGTGGCCTTACAGCAACAGATGTCAAGATCTTTGGATAAAATTTACTAGAGCAGGATATTAGGTTAAATGTCAGGAAATCGAGAATATACTAAAATAACAGCTATCAGAGAAGGAAAAGATGTATTGGGCCTTCCATTCCGCCCCTGGATACTGTCTCCTCCCTTTTATACTTCATACTATTGTTAGTTTTGTACTATGAAGAGATTCTTTAAAACCACAAATATTAGCACCAAGCAAGGATCATTGCATTTTAAAAGGAGCCATTCGCTTCTCTTCTTTAAAATATGAAATACAGACCTCTAGTGGCCAAAGTCATGTATTTGAAAGAAAGCAGATTTTGGACAAATTGAAAACTATTTCTCTCTGCTTTATAGCATTACCTCAATTCTCCACTGAAGTTTGAACTCAGGAGAAAAAAAATGTGAATCTGGCTCAAGTTATCTTCATTATTCATCCTTTCAATTTCACCACAAAGAATGCAAAATAACCACTCATGTTGTTTGTGTGCGGTTTCGCTAATGATACATATCTTGGGATATGAACTTGTTCTGCTGGTCATGCTCAGCACCATTGCAAATTGAGCAAAATGTCTCTCTACAGTTCTTATTTGGCTCACTTTCTCCTTGGTGCTTTTAATATTGCAAAGAATCTTGTGGCACTTTAAATTTTTTGGAAAAAATGTTCAGTTTGCCATTTTCACTTCCAAGTCTAGCTGAGGGAGTTTGCCAATGGGAAAACTGGGCTATTTTCCAGAAAAATTTCAAGGCTGGTATTCAAAGCACCAGATTACTATGAACATCCTTGACCTCATACTATTTTCCAAGGGGGTGTCTGTCCTGGTGACCGAGCTGTGTGTTCCAAAAGCCCCCCAAAGACCCGGGCATCTCCAGAACAGCATCCCATTGGACAGGAGAGCTGTTTGGTATAGTGATTAGGAGTGCAGACTAATCTGGGAGAACTGGGTTTGATTCCCCCGCTCCTCCACATGCAGCTGCTGCTGTGACCTTGGGTCAGTCACAGGTTCTCTCAGAGCTGTTCTCTCAAGAGCAGTTCTCAGTCAGAGCTCTCTCAGACCCACCTACCTCACAGGCAGTGTTCCCTCTAAGCTGAGTAAGTGTGAGCTAGCTCATAGCTTTTTAGCCTCCAGTTCACACATTTTTGTCTTAGCTCAGGAAGGATGGCTCCAGAGCAAACTAATTTATGCAGTAGCCAAATCACTCACTCACAACTTTAATGCTAGTAGCTCACAAAGAAGAATTTTTGCTCACAATACTCCACAGCTTAGCGTGAGCATTGCTCACAGGGTGTTTGTTGTGGGGAGGAGAAGGGAAAGGAGATTGTAACCTGCTCTGAGACTCCAAGTGAAGGGTGGGGTATAAATCCAATCTCCTCCTCCTTCCACCACCACCGCCGCCGCCACTGAAAGTAAAAAATCAGTATGTCCATGCAGAATGCAGAAGTGCTGTGCGTTTGCACATGGTCTTCTATGGATTTCAGTCAAAATTAATCTCTTAAAAATGGACCAAAAATGAACTTAAGATCTTGTTACTTTATGATACCAGGGAAAGACCTTCCATTTTTGTTGCCTATGTTCCCAAACTAGTTATGCAAGTTTCTAACATCAGGTTTCTTTGTCTATTTACCTTAGAGCCTATCAAACATGGTAGCTGACATTGGAGCCCTTAATATCTGACATAATGATTGTGGTGCTAGTTACTGCCCTTCTATAGTGGGAACGGGGGTAGGACAAGCCATTACATGGCATCTGGTGCAATAACTGAAAAAGAGAAGAAATAGAGAATCTGTGTAAAATTAGTTTCAACATAAAACACTGCAGAATAAAATGTTTGCTTCTTAAACAATATTAGTGGCAGTCACCATAGGTAAGTTATGCCTTGCTAAAAGTAACCTACTTCACCAGAGACTTCCTTAGATGTACTATTAGGAAAATTGTCAAGTACCACAGATAGAACTGTGTCCTTAATTTGACATTAAAATTGGGTAAAATCTTCTTAATTTCTTGTTTTGGCTGGGCTGTTCTTTGTTTGTAGCTTGACAGGCTTTGATGGGGAACATATTGGTCAGAAAGTCAGAGAGATGTTCTACAATACAAATAGCACTTGTTTAAAACATTATTTAGTTTCTTACAAACGTCTAATACAGCCTCATTTTGAGTCAGATCAGTGGTCTGTTTTAGAGCAGTATTGTTTCTTCTGACTAGTGTCTGTTCTTCAGCCTCTGGCAAATTCTTTTTCTGTCCTGTTGTATGAACACTGGGTCCCTCTATCTGGAAGACAAGGCTTGAAACTGGGATCTTTGCCACACAAATGTTGACATCATTATGGTTAAGACTGGGCATCCACACAGTTCAGTGTGTGTGGAGTCAACAGAGGCAGCCAAACATGAGCCTTCCATTGCCCAACTGGTGGGGCCCAGGGCTTCTGGTGGGCTCCATGACTGCCTCCCTCTGTCAGTGTTGATTGCCTTCCTTTTTCACACAGGGCTAAAAGAGAGACACTCCCTGCTCCCCTCCCCAGACACCTCCCCCTCTCTGCTGCCCCACCCCGCTTGCTCACAAGTCCTCCCTCCATCTGCAATCCCAGCTTCACACTTTGCCAGTGCCATCAGGGGAAGGGCTTGCAGACAGTCCATGCTGCTGGGAGTGCAGGAGGGGAGGGCTCTCATAAGAGTGAGATGGTGAACACATAGGCAGGTTGTGGGGGAGAGCAACACAGCTGCTTGAGCAGGGAAAGTAGCATAGAGGCAATCAGAGAAGGGGGACCCTGGCACTTTCTGCCAGGGACCCCCAAAACCAGGAACTGGCTTTGAGTTGAACAACTCCATAGAGCCCATCTCTTATGATATATAGAAAAACTGGTGTCCTGACTGACTTATCAACACCCAGCCCAAACCCCTGGACCTAGAAACACAAAGTTCGGGGAGTGCATTCCTTCCATGACATCAGTGCTTGCACACACACCCTCTGATTGGTCAGCTGTGGAGCTCAGCGTTCTGAGGTAAAACCAAGTTACAGGAGACTTCAGACAGTTGAAGACAGTTGGTATTCATGGAAGTTCTGTCTTCTATGTAATAACATCAGTGAGTCAAGACTCCTAAATAGGGGTTTCTCAAAAAAAGTCAGTATAGCAATACAGTTCATGAATGTTCATGAGAAAATGGTACAGGACTTTTCTAGGAGCCATTTTGATATGTGACTCCCTCGTGAACCTGAAGAAGTGTCCAACACATCATCCCTCCCTCAGTCCAACTCCGCCTCACACCTCTCACCTCTTACTGTCACCAAGAAGGCTCCTGGCAAATGTCGTGCCAGATACACCAACACTAAAAGGAGGAAGCAACTTAGGGATGCGGCAAAGAAATATGCGCATAGTACTCCTGCGGAACACCAAGCAGCCTCAAGCCACCCTAACTCTGTGATGGCACCAGACTCTGTGTGAAGGCCCTCCACAGGAATGTCATTGAGGCCACATTGCTCACTGGCAGTGCTCAGGGGGAGTCAGTGTTCATACCACACATACACTCATACCATCAGGTAACCCCTTTGAGTACAGGAGGCTGCAGTTCCCCCTCAAGGTCTGCTTTGCTAAGACCATCAACAAGTCCCAGAGGCAGATGCTGAGGGTGGCAGGAATTGTGTTATGTATTGCATTGTATATAACTGCTATGTGAACTGTGTAAATACTGATGTGTGAATCAACTGATTGAGATGCCATGTTGAGCTTCATCCTGGGCTAGGATCCTAATGTAACCAATAGGAGCCCTAGCCCAGAGAGTGTCTACCAATCATGCTGTAAAGCGGGACCGCTTGTGATTGGGCATTATATCTTCAACCTCATAGGTTGTTATTTGTACAGGGGGTGTGGCTAAACTAGCCGGGAATGTTTAAATACAGAGCAGCCAGTGCTTGTCCTTTGGCTCGAGTGGTTCGAATGATGGTTCTGGCTGGCGATCGTAACTAAGCTGAAGAATAAACCGCAATTCTTGCTGAATCACTCTCCGACTCTTTGTTAAGCGCACGACTTAACAATTGGCGACGAAGGTGGGATTCTAGTGCGGGTAGGCAGCCCCGCTAGAACGGACCCCATGTCGGACAACGAGGAGATCGCCGAGGCCGGCCAGCCACAGGTTCCACCCGCTCTGGTGGCTCCGCCTGTGCGCATAACGATGGCCGCGAGCAGCCAGAAGTTCGAATGCTTCGACCCGACTACTGAAGACTGGGACTCTTACCTCACGAGGTTTGAGTTCCATCTGGAGGCGAATGACATCACGACGGAGGAGAAGAAGAGGGCGACTCTACTCAGCTCGTGTGGAAAGAGCGTTTTTGACATCGCCCGGTCACTGGTGGCACCAGACGACCTCAAATCCGTATCCTTTAGAAATATGACAGACAAGCTGAAATCACATTTCTCTCCACAGCCGTCGGAAATCGCCTGCAGGCACGCTTTTTACAAGCGGGGTCAGAATGCCAACGAGACCATAGCGGAATACGTTGCAGCTCTTCGCAAGGCAGCAAGGCCGTGCAATTTCGCAAATGTGGAGGAGGCCCTCCGAGATCGCCTCGTCTGTGGGCTGAGAGACGAGCGACTATAGCAACGCCTATTCGCAAGGACTACGTTGACGTGGGCCATCGCCTATGCTGAGGCTGTCGCCGCTGACAGATCAACCAGGGAAGTGAGACAACGGGTCGCCACAGCTGAGCAACGCGTCCACCAGCAGAGGGCTAACGACGCAAGCAGCGACTCCGATGATGACGTCTGCAAAGTGAAGGCGGGAACGTCCAAGCGGACCCAACGGAAACCTGCCGAGTGTACAGCATGCGACGGTTGCGGCGGGAAACATCGGCGCGAGCGTTGCTGGGCGAGAGACCTCGACTGCCGGTCATGCGGGAAGCGGGGGCATGTTGCCCGGGTTGGTACATATGAAAGCTCTGGCCCGGGGATATGTATGGTGGCCCGGGTTGGACGCTGATATTGAGGAGTGGGTTCGGGGGTGCACGCCGTGCCAGCAGGCGAGGGCCGACCCACCAACCGCCTATCCGCAAAAATGGGAATCGGCGGGAAAGCCTTGGTCAAGGCTACACATCGACCTGGCTGGCCCAGTACAAGGGCAAATGTTCTTGATTGTTGTGGATGCATATTCCAAATGGTTAGAAGTGGCGCCAATGTCAACCACCACTTCGACTGCTGTAATTAATGTATTGCGCCGTCTTTTTGCAACACATGGGTTGCCAGACATTCTCGTTAGTGATAACGGCGCTCAATTTGTGTC
>NW_015177057.1:166411-181855 GCF_001447785.1 Gekko japonicus
TGTATATAACTGCTATGTGAATGTAAATACTGATATGTGAATTGCCTGATTGAGATGCCATGTTGAGCTTCATCCTGGGCTAGGATCCTAATGTAACCAATAGGAGCCCTAGCCCAGAGAGTGTCTACCAATCACGCTGTAAAGCGGGACCGCTTGTGATTGGGCATTATATCTTCAACCTCATAGGTTGTTATTTGTACAGGGGGTGTGGCTACACTAGCCGGGAATGTTTAAATACAGAGCAGCCAGTGCTTGTCCTTTGGCTCGAGTGGTTCGAATGATGGTTCTGGCTGGCGATCGTAACTAAGCTGAAGAATAAACCGCAATTCTTGCTGAATCACTCTCCGACTCTTTGTTAAGCGCACGACTTAACAAATTGACTTAATAGAGGACTGCTTCTCACATGGGTATTTCTATGTGGACTGCTCCAGAGTGAGCTCACCCAGCAGCCTGGTGATCCTAGCACCTGAGGACATGGCCACCAATGTGGTCTACAAAGAGGCCCTTCAGTAGAGAGAGAGAAAAGTTGTACATATTTCTCACTTCATTTTTTACACTACAGTCTTCTCCCGTGTAATTCCTTCAACAAATGTTATAGTTCAGAATTCACTTAATCGGTTTTCTCCATCCACACACTTTCACATTATTCAAACACCTCTGTGAAGCTTGGATATTACATTATTATATTAGAAGACTAATTTTTAAAAAAAACCATCTTAAACCACACACAAAAACTCTTCCTAGAAGTATTATTACTGGATTTATGGTACTTTATTTTTTTAGCATGATTTTTTCACAGATACTTAAAAAAATAATAACCCTACCACCTACCACTGCATTCTTGCATCCTGTACCATGTGTGGCTGGTAGGTCTTTAGCTTTGGCTATTCCAAGCTCATACAGAGGCTATGAGGAAACTACTCATATGATGAAATGTCAGATTTTTTTTAAAGAGAGAAATGAGAATTGGAAGGATTCATCAGCCAGAAGTATAACCTAAGTGATCCTTATCAACAACATGTTCTCTCCTTCTCTGGACAAAAGTTGCCTCTGAATGAAATGGGATAAGAAGAGCTCTGTGTGTGTGTGTGTGTGTGTGTGTGAGAGAGAGAGAGAGAGAGAGAGAGAATGTATGGCAACACATTATCAAATTCATGAGAACACTGGCACTTCTGTGCAGGAAATTTGGATGACCTTAGGGGAATATGAGATACCAAAAATGTAAAAACTTAATAGGCATGGAAATAACTATTCTGCCTGTGCCGTATTTCTGCAACAAACAGTGAAAACAGAAGCAAAAAGGAAACCTACTATTCGGATTTGAAAAATTATTATTAGCAAACAACAAAGTATTCCAAAATAATTGCTAAGTAAAAAAATTTCCAGTTTGCATTTGTACCCCTAGTTTTCCAGTCTTTTCTATGGTCTTAAGAACATAAGAATATAAGAAGAGCCCTGCTGGATCAGACCAATGGGCTATCAGGTCCAGCATCCTGTCTCACAATGTGGCCAGCTAGTTTTTCTGGTCAGTCAACAACAGGGCATAAAGACTGAGGCCTTCCCCTGACATTGCCTTCTGGCTCTGGGATTCAAAGGCTTACTGCCTCTGAATGTGGAGGTTCCCCACTGTCACCATAGCTAGTAGCCACTGATAGACTTATTCTCCATTAATCTATCTAATCCCCATTTAAAGCTATTTATTCCTGTGGCCACCACTGTATTCTCTGGCAGCGAATTCCACATTCTAATCACTCTCTGTGTAAAGTAGTATTTCCTTTTGTCCATCCTGAAACTACTGTCCATCAGCTTCACTGAATGCCTTCAAGTTCTAGTATTTTGGGAGAGGAGTCAAAAATTCTCTTTGTCAACTCTCTCCACCCCATGCTTACGTGACCTGATATGGCACAACAGTATGTAGACAATTATATTTAGCTATGTCCTGGCATCACTCAGGGCACAAGAAGTCCATTGCAGTGGGGCAATGCTTCATGTACTTGTCTATCAGGGATCACTCTGTAAGTCAAATAGTTTCTCAACCGTTCCACAGTGTTGTTTGAAATAGGGCTTGAAGAAGAAAGCAGATCCTTTTAATTCTGATTTTAAAAAATTATGGACACCGCACTCGGGGGGGGGGGGGCAGGTTGGCTCACCAGTATTTTGAAATATTTTCCATTTTTTTAAGGAAGATGCAGATTAAGGTCAGCATGTGCATTCTGAGCTGTTTTCTACAAAAAGTAAGCATACCCACAAATAGTCATGTTTCCAGTCAATTTGCAAGATAGGAATAATCTTAACACCAGGCAATGAAAAAGTCCCATATTGACAGCCATATAACCTTTTTAGGAGCAGTGTGCCTGCTTCCTATCTAGAAAGGTCTTGTGGGAAGACAAACACTGCCAGTTTATGTTAGCTTGAAACCTTGCTTGTGGTTTCTGGTTACATGACTATTGTTAGTGAAGTTCTCACAGGAAGCTGCCACCACCCGGTATCTCGTCATATTCTTCATTCGGCAGAGCACTGTTTACCTTGTAGAGGCCCAACATCTTTCTCTGTTATCTCAGGCAGTTTAATTAGAAGGCATGATCATCCAACATAGGAAATGAGTAGAGTGCTAAATGATAGTTGGTAGAGCAGTCTGAAGCACTGCATTCTCATCAGTGACTTATTATAATCATTGTAATTAAAAAAAAATAAAAGGTCAAACAGGACAGTCATATACAACAGGGATTAGCAGCTTCCCAGATAATTTGTTGAAAAACTAAGCCTCCAGCAACCACCCACACACCATTTATAGTTCCTTGAATGTTTTTGCCTATTGACAAATGCTACCCATATTATATGGTTACCAGAGTTCCAGCTGGAACTGTGTCTATGGAATTAATTTGCCATAATCAAATGTATTAGTCAAAGGTACGACAGCAGAACAGGAACAGTTTGGCGTCTATAACTGTGATGGCTATGATAGTGTTGTTCAACTGAATGTTTAGATTTTCAAAAGTCGTACTCAAGAAGTTAAGCTAAGACAACACATTCATTGACAATTCACAGAAGATAGGATGAGCAAGGAGGGAACCAGCATTAATTCAACAAAACTTCTACCTTTTTCATTTCTTTCCTTGAGTAAAGCAAGAAATGTTTTTAATTAAATGGCATGTAAATTTGGTATAGCTTTACCACAGTTTTTTTTAATTATTCTAACATAATTAGTACAATGTTAATGATACTATCAGGTAGGAGGATGGAAAAGGTGTCCTTAGAACTATAGCTCCTAAAGGTGGACTGTCTGTTTATAGTGCACAATGAAATTTGGAAGTGTCATGTAAAGGAATGTGGGAAACCCATGTTTCCATGGCTATGCCAAGTGGTAATAGGCAAAACCAGGAACACATGGTCTGGCAAGGTTATAAGCAACAAAGTAACACCATGTACAATACTTACTGCTTACGGGTTATTAGAATCAGGGCTGGCCCCAGGGTTTTTTGCACACTAGGCGAGGATTCCTTCTGGCGACCCCCCCCCGTGTAGCCCCCCCCCCATTTTCAAACATAAATGCATTTTAGGAAGAATGAAAAGTTGGGAGCAACTTGAAGGCATTTCACACTCACTCTCACACACACATAGTTAATGCAAATGCGGCACATGTGGTGGGGAAAGAAAAACAGCCTGAATATACAGTGAAATGCAGGGGAGGGGGGAAGAGAACAGAAAGGGCTTGGAAACGAGAGAGAACAGAAGATCAAAAGGCATAGTTGAGGGGCAATGCTTCCTCAAAGCTGTGGTGTCTTGTGAGCCAAAATCCTACTTTGTGAGCTACTGGCATTAAAGTTGTGAGCGAGCGATTTGGCTGTTGCATAAATTAGTTTGCTCTGGAGTCATCCTTTGTCAGCAGAGACAAAACTGTGTGAGCCTGAGCAAAAAAACTGTAAGCTAGCTTACACTAACTCAGCTTAGAGGAAACACTGTTGGGGGGATATAAAAACTGAGGGGGGGGTTAAGGAGAAGAGCCTGAATATACAGTGAAATGCAGGGGGGAAGAGAAGGAAAGAGAACAGAAATGGCTCAAAAATGGGAATGAAAAGAAGATCAAAGGCATAATTGGGGGGATAGAAAAGCTGCAGGGAGGTAAGGAGAAGAGCCTGAATATACAGTAAATTGCATGACGGGGAAAGAGAAAGCAAGGAAAGCCCAGAATCCCCCCCACGACTACCCCCTTTCCCCCTCTCACAATGGAGGGAGCCTTCCCATTCACGCAAAGCAAGCGGAAGGGGGAGGAGTCAGCATTACCGGAGGAAATGAACGGGAGGGGGAAGGGACCAGAGAGAACACACCGGGGTGAGTGGGTGGAGTCGAAGTGCCCCCATCCCCCAAAGAGTGCAATTCTAGTCACCCTGTCTCCTGCTCCTCTCCCTTCCATCGCCAAAAGGAAGAGTGCAGGCGGGGGGGGGGAAGGGGGCACAAGTGGTCATGATTGGCAGTGCGGGAAGCAGCTACCTTCTTTTTTTCCCCTCTCCCTTGGGGCACCCAGACAACCATGCTGCGGGCGGGCGGGCGGGCAGCAGGGGCCTCGCCGTGCCCCTCAGAGATCTGTGCCCCTAGGCCGTCGCCAAGGTTGGCCTAATGGAAGAGCCGGCCCTGATCAGAATTTACTGTCATATAGCATGTGAGATTCCAACAATAGAATTCTACAACAATTCAAAGGTATAAGTCTCCAATTGTTCACAAATATAAAGTTTCACAAGGAAGGAACAATGGTTAACATTTATTTCAAAGCTTGTAAAAGTAGCAAAAAGGGCTTTTTTGGAGTTGCTCCCAATATTTAACTGTGGACAGTGTAGTCCATTTACAATGAAGATGCTATCAATGACCAACATGTGTCCAGGTTTTCTGCACATTTCAGTAGCCTTCTTCCAGGTTGTGAATTATCAATGGAACCAATGCTCAAGAGTAATTATTTTGATAAGCAGCACAAAATGCTGTCTGTTGGAAGCAACTTAATAGGGCTTAACACACACAGGCAGGCATAGAAGATAGATTTCCATCTGTGTTGTATTTGATGGGTCTTACAGTCAGCATAAAAACATGGGGTTGGGGGGAAATGGCTACATTTTGCTGGCATTCAAAAGGTGAGGGAGGGTGTGCCATGACAAAGCACAGAAGACCCCAAATTCAGTCCCTGGCATCTAAGGATGTATGAAATATTAGACTCAAGGCAGCTCTTAACAAGTGAGTCAGCTTTATTAACCATAACAATCAACAACTCAATGCAGTAAGTAGCTCAACTTATACTCTTTTGGTCGGGCAAACCACACCCCCTAGGTTGTTAACCCCCAATCATAACTTATAGATTATGACCAATAGTTGTTGCTCCCTCCAAAACCATCCTTAAGCTCTGATTGGCCCCCTGTGCACAGTAGCCAATCAGCACATGCAGTTTAGGGTACCAGGCCTCTATGGAGCTGTGAAGCTCAAGTCAACTCACTGTATGTATTAAGACAATACATAACCGGATGCCAGACTCCCGGGTGGGGTGGGGGTCTCCTGTTTTCAGCCCCCACCTTTCTGCCCCCCCCTTTCTGCCACTGACCAGCTGGCCAGTGAGGGGAATTACCCCCCCAAAAAAAAGGTAGAAACGCTGGAAATTAATGCAACATGCCTACATGACCTGGAAGTGATGTCAGCATGTCAGAGACATGATGTTCTGGTTTTTAAGCAAAACTCTATGTTGCTTTGGGAACCTAATTCTACCATAGAGTTTTGCCTAAAAAAAACAGAGCATCGCCCCTGACATCCCTACATTACTTCCAGGTCATGTAGGCACATAGCGCTCATTTCCAGCGTTCCTCCCCACTCCCAGTAAGTGTACCTCCCATCCCCCACCAGCTGCTCTGAGGGACCTGGTGGCAACCCTACTGGCATCTCTAGTTAAAAAGTGGATCTTGCATGACAGTAATTGTAGTTCAGCAGTAGCATCAGCTGCCTAGGAATGGGGGTTAGCTCCCATTCACTGGCAGTCTTCAAGAAGCAGCTGAATGAACATTTGTCAGGGATGCTTTAGGCTCATCCTGCATTAAGCAGGGGGTTGAACTAGATGGCCTGTATGGCCCCTTCCAGTGCTATGATTTTTATCAGTCCCCTGTCTTTTTCAGTGCATTTGCTATGGTCAAGAGTAACAAAGCATGATGGGTAATAATGGGAGGGAATTTGATGGCTAATTTTTTAAAAAAATTAACATCCTTGGATACTTTCTACATTAATATAATAATTCAGATCTTCAGGAATCGTTCAATTAATTTTGTATTAAATAACTGCATGGTGATCTACCAAAACACAGATGAAACTACCAACTTGTATTACTTACCCTTTCTACATCTACTAAATATGAAAAGGAGCCCCACCATCAGCATTAATAAATTCAATAAGTCAATGAAAAACGTAACACTCATTTGGTTATCTTAGAGGGGCCAGGTTGAATTCCAGGCAGACAGATCTGTGCTGATCTATTTTGGGTCTCCCACTAAAACTGATATGTTGAATGCAGACATATCAATTGTGATCATCTGTTAGTTTCTTTTTAAAAAAATGCTTCTCCAAGTTTAAAAATCATCTCATGCTAAAGAATTCCCCACTTTCCATAGATTAATGATGACATAAATGAAATGCATTTTGGTACAAAAAGGATGTCTTTCCTGCAGTTTTTTATAGATAGATCTACATGTTTTCTAGCAAAGGGGATAATTTAGTGCAAGCATTGGTGTGTTCAGAACCATCGTGCTCTGTACCATATTAGATGTGGTCTGCCATCTTGATTTTACACTTGAGGAAGAACGTAAATCTCCTTTAGATGTCAAGCTTTTAAAAGTTGTGTTCAGGCCTTCTGACCACTGCAATGGCTGTGAATCTTCCAAGTAGCAAATTTCATTGGTGCTACCTTTGGAAGTGTTAGAAGTTACTTTAACTGTGAAAAAAAATCCAATTTGGATCTTAGCGATGCTTTCCCGGGGCAGCTTAAATATTCGGCCACTTGGCAGTTGTGCCTCAAAGTAACATAAAACCTCAAACAGATAGCTGGCAAGGCCCTACAGGGGATAAGCTTACAGATGTATTTCGCTATTATCTTATCTGTGAGAAAGCTATACAGCTGTTACTTCCCAAGAATTTATGGTGCCAAAAATAATTCTTAATCAATAGACAACAAATTGCAGGCAGTATATTTTGTGCAAATAAACATGTGATGGGTTCTTTTATGTATTTTTAGTTCTGCCAACTTCTAAACTTTCAAAGCCAGGTTGCAGGCAACATGCTCCAACATAGAAAATCAACAGATTTTTTTCAGAATTTTATCCCTTTTTCTTTGTTTGGGGGCCTAGCTGCGCAATTCAGTTAGAGGATTTCATCACTCCATCTCTAAAGAATAATTGACCCTGTGAAATACCCATTAGTGTAACCACAGACTGTAGAAAAGTTTAATACTGGCTGTCAGGGCTGAAGCCTGCCAGATTGGCCTACACAAAATCCAGAACAAGAACCAAAATCCATGTAATATCTTTTGTTAGGGCCGATGCAAATGACACAAAATGTTTTGCAATCTTTCCAACTCACTAGAACTTTACATCAGGACCGATGTGATAACTAAAAACAACTAAGTAGGCAAAAAAAATTTTTTTTTCAGGCCATGATTGTAAGACCTGGTGCTGCCAGCATTTAAGGTTGTCAGCCTCCAGGTGGGACTTAGGGATCCCCCGGAATTACAGTTCATCTGCAGACTAAAAAGATCAGTTCTCCTGGAGAAAATGAATGCTTTGGAGGGTGGACTCCATGGCATTGTATCCCACTTAGGTCCCTGTCCTCCCCAGACTACATCTCCAGATCTCTAGGAGTTTCCCAGTCTGGATCTGACAACCCTACCCCCCATCCCCTGCCAGTGACCAGCAGGGAACTGGCAACCCAACCAGGCTTTTGAATTGCTGGTGGTGTTAAATTATGGCAGTTGCATCCTGGGAAGAAGTAAACTACAATGGAGACCCATCTCATTGGAAAAAATAAAGGCCAGCAAAGTCCAAATGCCACTCAAAACACATGCAGGAAGCGCTGTGGAGGCTGAGAGCAGAAGGAATCATATGAGAGTCTTTATATTAAACATGTTCAAAATGTTTGAGAAGGAGTCTGTCAAAATCTGTACGTCCTTTAATATCCTAAAACTGAATGTTCCTAGGGCTAACTAACAACTGAAGTGCTTAAACTATAATATCCTAAAACTGAATGTTCCTAGGTCCATATATTGCCTTTTAAAACATACAAATTTGGTTTGAAAGCTATGTTTAATACCTCTTCTTTAATGTTTAAAAGTTGGTAAAAATAACTAGGGCTAACTAACAACTGAAGTGCTTAAACTATAATTTAAAGTCAGATTTTCTTAGAATGGAAGGAATTAAATTGTAGTTCTTGACAAAAGTTTGTTATTTAGTTTCATATAATTAAATATTCCAGCCCTGGTATAATTCCTAAGAAACTGAATGAAGTTTAAGCAATAAAAGAACATTCCTTTGCACTGGACGCTGATTATAATGAGTTTATGCAGGAGATATGGCAGGTATTCAGCTTAAATGTGATGCTTTGCAGGACTGGACAGTTACAGAGCATATAGTCAAGGAACTAGGGTGCAGCCAGGCTGCAAACTGACCAGAAGAACCTGACTTTTTGTTGTTTTGTTTTTGGGACAGATGCCACAACATCAAAGGACATATTCCTTCAGTTTAAGATGGATATCTTTAGAATAGACTGCTTTCCCACCAGGTTCTGTCCCTGTACCCAAAGTAAAGTACAGAGCTCTGCTCTTGGACCTACCCCAAACCCTCTGGGCTCTGTCCTTCTGAGCTCTGGCCCCATGATCAGAGAATCGTGTCCTCCAGGCTATTCCATTTTTTTAATTTCAAGAGCGCTTAAGCCCTAGGGTGCAGTTGGAGACACATCCAAAGTGATGGACTGCTGAGAAATTGCAGCCATCAGACCCACACATATTAAGCTAACCATCATGAAAAAGAGGCAGAGAATGTGTCAGAAATAAAAGGCCACATGTTGACAACTGCTGAGTCCCAGATGGACAACAAGGGATTAAATTAGCAGAATACTAAGCATACCAAGCAGGGAGGGTGTGATGCAAATGAGAGCCAGAAATAAATTGAAGAAAACCATCAAAGTGTCTTGTAAAATAGCTTTTTTTAAAAATTGGTCCTTATCCATGATACTGAAAATGAGGAAATTACAAATATGCATTTTATGATGGAGTTATTCGTCCAATAATTTTTTAAAATAACCGTATTCATTAGAATTATTTAATAATGACATCCAATGAAGTTTCTAGTATTCATTGCTATAAATTCTATCCCTTTAAAATAAAGAGGTGTGTTTTAATTATTGCTTTTTAAACGTGAGTATCCATATCAGAAAATGGCCATGTTCATCATAGGACCATCACAAATGAAAGCCAAACAAATGTACCATGCAACAGTCAAAGAAAGAACAGCTCAATGAAAGGCTGGTTAGAGTTTCACAACTTCCTCAGAGCAGAAAGCTAGAGGAAAACTGGAAATTGGGGGTGAATTCTGCAGGCCTTGGTTGGCTACTCATTATTCTATCTGCATTTATTTTATTAAAAGAGGTGTTTTTTCTTGAAACATAAAATACTGACAGGGAGGCAGTGGGGCCCTTGGATGACCAAGGGATAAAAGGAGTACTGAAGGATGATAGGGAAATGGCTGAGAAGCTAAATGCATTTTTTTGCCTCTGTCTTCACTGTGGAAGATGAGAAGTGCTTGCCCACTTCAGAACCGCTGGTTTCGGGAGGGGTGTTGAAAGACCTGAGCCAGATTGAGGAGGTCCTAAAACTGATAGACAACTTAAAAACTGATAAATCACCAGGCCCAGATGGCATACATCCGAGAGTTCTGAAAGAACTCAAATGTGAACTTGTGGATCTCCTGACAAAAATATGTAATCTTAAAATCTGCCTCAATTCCTGAGGACTGTAAGGTAGCAAATGTCACTCCCATCTTTAAAAAGGGTTCCAGAGGAGATCCAGTCAGTCTGACGTCGACACCAGGTAAATTGGTGGAAACCATTATTAAGGAAAGAATTAGTAGGCACATAGATGAACAAAACCTATTGAGGCAGACTCAGCATGGGTTCTGTAAGGGAAGATCTTGTCTCACTAACCTGTTAGTGTTCTTTGAGGGGGTGAACAAACATGTAGACAAGGGGGATCCAATAGATATTGTTTACCTTGACTTCCAGAAAGCATCTGATAAAGTTCCTCATCAAAGGCTCCTAAGTAAGCTCAAAAATCATGGGACAAGTCCTTTTATGGATCAAAAACTGGCTAATTAATAGAAAACAGAGAGTATAAATGGGCAGTTCTCGCAGTGGAGGGTGGTAAGCAGTGGGGTACCACAGGGATCAGTACTTGGTCCACTGCTTTTTAACGTGTTCATTAATGATTTGGAGTTGGGAGTAAGCAGTGAAGTGGCTAAATTTGCGGATGATACGAAGTTGTTCAGGGTGGTGAAAACCAGTGAGGATTGTGAGGCACTCCAAAGGGATCTGTCAAGGATGGGCGAGTGGGCGTCAACATGGCAAATGGGGTTCAATGTGGCCAAGTGCAAGGTGATGCACATTGGAGCCAAAAATCCTAAATATAAATACACATTGATGGGGTCTGAACTGGCAGAGACTGATCAAGAGAGAGATCTTGGAGTTGTAGTAGATAACTCACTGAAAATGTTGAGACAGTGTGTGACTGCAATAAAGAAGGCCAATGCTATGCTGGGGATTATTAGGAAGGGTATTGAAAACAAGATCAGCCAATACATAATGCCCGTATATAAATCAATGGTGAGACCTCATTTGGAATACTGTGTGCAGTTCTGGTCACCACACCTTAAAAAGGATATTATAGCTTTGGAAAAAGTGCAGAAAACGGCAACTCGAATGATAAAAGGGTTGGAACACTTTCCCTATGAGGAAAGGTTAAAGCGCTTATGGCTTTTTAACTTGGAGAAAAGATGACTGAGGGGTGACATGATTGAGGTTTACAAGATTATGCATGGGAAAGAACAGGTAGAGAAAGAGGTACTTTTCTCCCTTTCTCACAATACAACAACTTGTGGGCACTCCATGAAATTGCTGAGCGGTCGGGTTAGAACGGATAAAAGGAAGTACTTCTTCACCCAAAGAGCGATTAACACATGGAATTCACTGCCACAGGAAGTGGTGGCGGCTACAAGCATGGACGGCTTCAAAAGGGAATTAGATAGGCATATGGAGCAGAAAGAAGACGGGGACGGCAAAGGATGAGATGGTTAGACAGTGTCATTGATGCAACGAACATGAAATTGAGCCAACTTCAGAGGACGGTGGAAGACAGGAGGGCCTGGCGGGAGCTGGTCCATGGGGTCGCGAAGAGTCGGACTCGACTGTGCGACTGAAAAACAACAACATGGAGCAGAGGTCCATCAGTGGCTATTAGCCACAAGATATAGATAGGGGCTCTGGGGCAAGTGATGCTCTGTCTTCTTGGTGCTTGGGGGGGCCAACAGTGGGATGGCTTCTAATGTCCTGGCCCCACTGCCGGACCTCCTGATGGCACCTGGTATTTTTGGCCACTGTGTGACAGAGTGTTGGACTAGATGGGCCTTTGGCCTGATCCAATATTGGCGTCTCTTATGTTCTTATGATACCAACTTTACTGCAAATATTTGATTAAATTCAGAACAAAAGGAGAAAGTGCTCCCCGCCCCCCAGAAATTACATTTATGAAACGTAGAGGCTGCAGGGAGAGCTTGCTTTTCCTCTACAGGCATTTCCTGTATATCTGAACACTGAGCTGGATCCAGACATCTTTTTCACCCGATCTTGCCCAATTTTCCTCCTTATTACAGCCTGTATTCCATGTGGCTTTACTACATGCAAATCCCGTGATCCCCATCACAGAATTTTTTAGTGGCCAGAAAAGTTGGTTGGATCCAATCCATTACTTTAATCCCTTTATAGCTTCTTTTCCTAATACAAAATGTTCTCATTCTACATATCTAAGAAGTTCTGTGGTAACCGGCAATAAACAGAATGCACACAATTCCTTCAAGCCATTATTTTGGTAGATTTCACATACATTTGTATTGATTTTGATCCATATTTATTTTAATAAGAGTGACAGAGCATGTCCACATTTGTTTGAAGCATTAAACCAACATGCTTGTTAATCGGACGCCAATTAGTAATTGGCAACAGACCTGCTAGAGTTCAGACTGGCAAGTTTCTGAACACGGAGGCTTTGTTTTCATTAATAGCTTGTACATCTCAGTGATCCAAGATGACCTCTTAAGTGATTCACTAAAAACACATACAATCCCGTTGTTTGTCTTGGTCTCCAAAGAGCAGCCAAAACATATCCTGGGAAAGAAAGTTAGGCAGATGCTTACCATTTTTACTCATAATGTAACAGAATCTGAAAACTTTATCTAGTACCTAGCATTCAAACTATATTTAGAATTTACATTGATAAGATAATGCAATGGAAAGAACAACATTTTATGTATTCTAAATTGTGTAATTTCCTGTGAGGGGCAGCCATTTATTTCTATGAGAGTCCAAGAAAAACCATTTACACCTACATGCAAGATGTGGCAATTTTATAATATTTTATTACATTTCTGTCTAATTAAAGGCTTAGCCTGTACTCTAGTGCATTTATTTGTTTATTAAAGATGTCAGTCAATTAATCCCCAAGGTAGTTCATACACAATAGATTAAATACAATGTAGCACTCCTTGGTCCTTTGGCTGATGGCAAAGGCCAGAGTGACCTTGACCTCACCTCTGCAGTTGCTGGGCAACTGGCAATTGAATGGTCTGGTTTCCACAGGGAGGGGAGTTGTGTGCTTTCTACAATACCTAACCAAGAAGATTACTTTTGGAGAAAACAAGCTCAGGGTCCATGAGGAACCACGTATTGGGGAGGGGATAAAATATTTGGACATTTCTCCCACATAGATTCCCCAGAACTATGCTCAAGGGCTTGAGCAAGGCAATTTCCCATCCACTCTGTTAATTTAACTGACTCTTGATTGCTCTCAACAGTCTGTGCTTTCTAAAGCATACCCATTCTTGAAGTCATGTTGCTGTTTTCTTTTAGCTAATTTGCCATGCTTAGGGACTTTGCCCAGTGTACGTGGAAACAACTATCTTTTCTTTCTGGGTGGCCTGTTTTGTCCTGTGCAGAGCTCTCAGCACTGGGAGGAGGTTACCCCTGCTGGTGGAAGTCACAGGAGAGTTATTTGTGCAATCTTGTACAGAGAAATTCTTCATAGGCTTGCACAGTAAGTCATCAAATGACTAAAGCATTAGGTTACCTGCTGTAATATTTGGGAGAGAAAATATTAACTACGATTTTGGTGCTGCAAATCACCTGTTTAAGTTAATCAAAGTTCAACCCAGAAATCAAATGGTGTGTAGGGACAATTGGTTCTAAAGGTCTCAAGGAACTCTTTTATGACTGCTGGTCTCCAAATGGCTCCTGTCTCCCAGAATTACAACTTATCTCCTGACTACAGAGATTAGAGGTGTCATCACTCAGACTTCAGTGGAATCCAGAATCAATCCATAAATCACAGTGATATCACAGTATTTTTAAATACTTGCTGTGACTGGTATCAACCTTTCTTGTACAAAGAACTCTTGAATGAGTGTTCAGTACCTTTGAACGTACTGGCAACACAAAAATAATCACTTTCTCATTTTTCTCCCTCAGGTGAACTTGACATCACATTTCCAAGTATCCTCCATCTGAACTGATAAAGATGACTATGAATATGTCCAGTGAAGAGGAATATAAAAGAGTCAAAGTTGACTGTTCTGATTCAGGAAGGCATGAGTTCATATACATCATGGTTCCAACTGTGTACACCATCATTTTCATCATTGGTATATTTGGAAACAGCTTGGTAGTGATTATCATTTACTGCTACATGAAATTAAAAACTGTGGCAAGTGTCTTTCTGTTGAATTTAGCTCTGGCTGATTTGTGTTTCCTCATGACCTTGCCCTTGTGGGCTGCTTATACCGCCATGCAGTACCGGTGGCCTTTTGGCAACTGTTTATGTAAATTAACTTCAGCTGCAGCAACCTTCAACCTGTATGCCAGCGTGTTTCTCTTGACGTGCCTTAGCATTGACCGTTATTTGGCAATAGTGCATCCAATGAAGGCCCGACTCAAGCGTACAATGTTCATTGCGCAAATAACTTGCATCATAATCTGGCTACTGGCAGCCCTTGCAAGTTTACCTGTTGTCATTCACCGAGGTGTATATGTCGTTGATGCTACCAATGTGACAGTATGTGCTTTTTTGTATGAGACCGTCAACAACACCACTCTGAAAGTTGGATTGGGTTTATCCAAAAACATGTTGGGATTCTTGATCCCCTTCGTGATCATTTTAACAAGCTACACATTAATCTGGAAGACACTGAAAAAGGCTTATCAGATTCAGAAGAACAAGCCAAGAGGAGATGATATTTTTAAGATGATTATTGCAATTGTTCTTTTCTTCTTCTTTTCTTGGATTCCTCACCAAATATTCACATTTTTGGATGTGCTGATTCAGCTTGGTGTGATTGAAGATTGTTCCACTATGGATATTGTGGATACAGGTATGCCCTTCACCATCTGCTTAGCTTACTTTAACAACTGTCTGAACCCCGTCTTTTATGGCTTTTTTGGGAAAAAATTTAGAAAATACTTCCTCCAGCTTCTTAAATATATCCCCCCAAGTGTCAGACACTCTAGTCTAACAACAAAGATGAGTACTCTTTCCTACCGACCATCAGAAAACTTAATCCTATCTGTCAGGAAAAATGGTGAGCTCTTGGACATTGAGTGATGGTTTTACAAGACGAGTCTTCACTTCTGCAACAAGCTGGCAAGAGGGATGATTCTCATGCTCCCAACCACCAGAGCTTAACATATTAAACTACCTGAGGCATCATCCAGCAGAAACTGATCAATGTCCTTTCATTTCATATCGCTAAAAGGATTGTTGGTTGTTTACACACAAGCACTAACAGAAGTATGTAGATAGTACCCATCAATATTCTGCCTTAAGAAAATCTGAAATGTATAGCTGGAAAGATTTCAGTTTGTGCCAGAAAGTGCGATCCAATTGCCTATTTCATTATCATCATGTGATGAAATTGGCTTTGAACATGTGGGAACAGTTCCAGTCTACACAACAGTCACATAGAAGGGTAGTCTTCAAAGTGCTGAAAGGAAAGGAAAAGTAATGCAATTATGCAAAGGAATGTTAACTTTGTTTATTATACAATACTCAAATGTAATCAAGATCAACCTGTAACACATAGGCATACATAATATAAACATAACACAAAGTTCATTCCA
>NW_015177057.1:181899-214305 GCF_001447785.1 Gekko japonicus
TTAGTAAAATTATTTATGGCCAAAATGTATATATAAAGCAAAATGAACATGAATTATGTAAAATATTTCCATTTCTGCCATGACGTTTCTGATAAATATATTGCTAAACACAAATCAGTGCTACAGATTCAGAAAAGAACATTGATTGAAGGAAATAGTTTCTTCCATAAATGTAGTTTTCTTAGAGCTATTAGGAAAATACATATTTAGGAAGTGAAGATTAAAGATGTTATTTACGTATATATTTAATCATATTTCAGAAGTGAGTATTCCTTTGTCATCCTTCCCAATAATATGTGCCCCAGGTGAGATTTATAAAAACACGAGTCATTTGCTGGAAGAACACAAAGATAAACAGGTGATTGGTGTTATCAAAGTTGATCGTGCCACCCATTGTATTATGTTGTACATGATGGCTTAGTACAACATAACATACCCTGGATGATTAAGTTTTTACCCAAAGTAGTATCTTCTTGCATGGAGGGGATACAATCTAGTAAGAGGATCTACACAAAGAAACACATTACATGAAAGTCACTCTCACTGGGAAATGATTCCTCCTAGACTAGTTTTTAGTGTTCCACTTTGGAACACTCATGCCCTTGAGTTTCTTCACAGAGCTCAGAGGGCATGTAGATGGGTCCCACCTAGGGTTGTCAAACTCCAGGTGACACCTGGAGATCTCCCAAGATTGCAACTGATCTCCTAACTAAAGATCAGTCGCGCAAGAGAAAATGACTCCATGGCATTATACCCCGCACATGCAATGACAGCACCCCCATGTCACCACCCCCATCTCCTACCAGGTACCAGCCATTGGTTGCTATCTGTATCCAGAGGGTAGACTTTATGGCATTATGCCTCTCTCCCCTTCCCAACCATCGCCTCCCCAGGCATCACACCTAAATCTCCAGGAATTTCACAACACAGAGTTGGCAATCCTAATTCCACACACCCATCCTGGGATAGATTCTAATTGACTCTTAGTTTGCTAAGCATGCGAGGCAGGATGTGTTGTTGCTGGTATAGAGGAAGGACCAAGAAGCAAGCATACGTAAGATACATTATTCACACATGGATAGGAAATCATGTTGTCTCGGTCTCTAGCAAAAATTCATGCAAGTGTGCCCCATCAAAATTTCATTTCATTTCTTCTATTATATACCATGAACGGTATGCGCAGTTCGTCTTTTTTCCCCCTAAACACATATTCGCAGTTCTGTGGAAAAAGTTGTATTCACTGTGAGAATGGACAACTAACTGTCTGTGTGATTCCCGGTTGCTGGAAAAATTGCAGCCATAATCATGGAAATAGCTGGAGTATATTGACGTAGAATTGCATGGAGAAGTTCTGCAAAGTAGACAGCCTCCTTATCCACACACAGCTTCTTCTGGAATGTATCCATTGGCTACAACCATAATTATGTATACTCATAATTACATCTCAGATATAATTATGTATACTCATAATTACCCTCCTTATGATTAAAGCATGTTTTGGATTTGGAATATCCCCCCACTTCCAGAAAATACTTCTACTTAAAGCAAAATACAAGCAGTACATGCAATATGCATTTGTTTGTCTTAACCTTAAAGATATTGTCGACATTAATAGATGGCCCACCTATCAGACAGGATAATACAGATTTGAATTAATGCAGGAATGTCTTTTCCTGTTCATTGCTACCTACTACATAGAATGCAGTCCTTTTCTGCTGGCAGAATTCTTTTTTAAGTGTTAGCTTGCTGAAACTGTAAATAAATATATTTCTATTTATTGAATAATAAAACTTCATTTCCCCCATCTTGGATTTATAATGATCATAAATGTATATAGTATAAAACAGGGATGTGCACAAAAATATTAAGTCTCATTTATTTTTAAAAACTCTGATTCATTTTCATTAGTACCCTTTTTTAATTCTGTATTTTTTGTTCATTATTTATTGGTTTTGTTCCCCTGTTTCCCTCCTTCTCCTCACTCATTGTACAGCCCAGTAAAGACCAGCATGTACTGGCAAGGGTTGAGAAACTTCTCATCCCTGTCCACCCACCTCCAAAGCACCTTGAACTCTCTTTCCTATGTGTCTGAGATGTCATGCCTCAGTGCACCCTGAGCAAAGCAGTCCCAGGGTGCCTAATATTAATGATGTCACACACTCTGAGACTACATTTCCCAGTGTGCACAAAGGCACAAGGTCTAGATCAAAAGAGAATCCAAGACATCAGTGGAATTAGAAAGCTGGAGGACAGAAAGGCTCTTTCTGGTTGGGCTGATTTTGCATTGGCTTTTCCCTCTGCTGTTTTACGAAACCCATGTTGGAACAGAAATTCCTCTCTGCATTGCATGCTGGTTTCACTTCCTTTGATAACCAGGTTTTATGGTAGCTTCACACTCCAGGCCACTTTCAAGTTCTTTGATCTTTGGATTTAATTGTACCTTCTGAATAGATTTATGGGCGTTTTATGGCTCGTCAGGGGTGACTTTGCAACGAGGTTATTTGTCTGTAGTTTTGAGCTGCACTTTTTCCTCCCAGTTGAGAAAATGTGGAGCGAATGCTAGATGCAGAATCAGCCTTGGTCTTACCCAACAGTAGCATCAGCAACTGCCCCAGCTCTAGCCTGGGCTTTCTCACCAACACTATGACCAGCCTATGCAATAAATGGGGAGGAGGAAAGATTAAATGTCAGCTACATTATCTTCTTTCCCTTTTCCCTCTTGTCTGATCAAACTAGACAGCTAGGCACCAGAATAACAATGAGGTCCAAATATTAACTAATATCAACATTAGATTCAAGTCCAGTAGAACCTTAGAGACCAAAAAGATTTTTGAGGTATGGGCTTTCAAGAGTCAAAGCTCCCTTTCCTGATGAAGGGACTTGAAGCTTATACCTCAAAAATCTTGTTGATCTCTAGGGTGCTAGTGGACTTGAATCTTGCTCTTGTACAGCAGACCAACAAGGCTGCCATCCTGAAATTAATATAAATGTTGTTAACTCTAATTACTTTTTAAAAACATGGCATTAATTAAAATGGCTTTTATTATTTGATTGGTTAATAGCTATGTGAACATCCCTAGTGTAAAATGTGTGTGTGTGTGTGTATAAAGAGAGAGAGTTTCCCGTGGAATTTACCTCTCCTTTGATAGTTTCATCTACATATATTGTAAATAGGAACTATAAAAATTCAGTGTAGTCAAAGACAATCCTTTTTGTTTGATGAATGCGACAGCAAAACAACATACTAATATATGTAGTTTGTTTTATGTTATATATTTTGTTGTATGGTATACTAAAACACTATGAAACCTACCTATAATATAGATTTAATGTCTATAAAAGCTGTGAAAGACATCATCTATACTGTATTATACTTTCCCAAGATTTCATCAGAATTGTTCTTCCATCTGTTGGATGTCTGTATCATTGTGTATGTGAATCCCAAAACCCATGGTATCTGTAAGAATACGCTGTCTGTGATTCTTTGGCAATGTAACTAAAAAAAAAATTAGTACCATCGCAAGTCAAATTACACTCTTCTAGCATATAACTCTGTTTAGGATTCTACTGTCAGAGTCTTGTATCAACACATATATGGAAGTCCTTCATTTGCCTGTTTTTCCATTCACTTCAGGATGGCAGCTTTACATCAAGAGTACAGCGAAAATTATTCCAAGACTGCACAAATCCATACACATACAAATACTAGCAAAATGTGAACTTTCTTACCATCCTTAAGGCTTTTTTTAGTCATTTCTCATTTTATCCCATTTTTTCCTCAAGGCTTACTTGGGTCCTTTCTGCACTAGACCTTAAATCCTGGTTCAACCCTGTCCCCAAACTTACATTCTACACTAAACGCAAGTTCACCCCCATAATTATCTCGGGGTATTTTTTGTTTCCACATTACATTGAGGTCACCCCGGTTTTGCCCCATACTTGTCCTGGGATAAACGGATGCTGTTATAACCAGGGATAAATGCAAGGTATTGTGTTGCAAGTTGAACTCTGATAACCAGGGATGAGATCCAAGTGCGGAAAAGACCTTAGATGAAATGATCTCCCTTGTTTTCTCTCCCTCACAACCACTATGGTTCTTTCCGCACTTTAATCTCATCCCTGGTTTTATCAGAGTTCAACTCGCGACACAATACTTTGCATTTATCCCTGGTTATAACAGCATCCGTTTATCCCAGGACAAGTATGGGGCAAAACCGGGGTGACCTCAATGTAATGTGGAAACAAAAAAATATCCCAAGATAATTACAGGAGTCAACTCGAGTGTGGTGTAGAATGTAAGTTCAGGGACAGGGTTGAACCAGGATTTAAGGTCTAGTGCAGAAAGGACCTATGTGAAGCAAGTTAGGCTGGGAGCAAATGATGGGCAGCTGCCTTTTGAGTTTCCTGACTCAGTCAGAGACTTAATTGTAGGTCTTCCCAGTCCAGGTCTAATACTCTGATACATTACATTGTCACTAATAGTCCTTTTGCCCCTTAAGATCAAAAAATAATGGTACGATTCATGTGCCAAGAAGATCAAAATCTCCACTGACAGAGATGCCATCAGTAGAATTTCTGCCCTCCTCCCTCTGACTGCAGCTCAAAATGCCTGCTTAATGCTGCTTCCTGCGGGACCCTCAAGAAAAAGCATAATAGGACAGTTGAAGGGCTGCCGTAGGAGGGGAGGTGTCACTAAAAATTGTGTCCCCCCCTTCTGTCAGCAGAAATTTTCCACTGAATCCAACTTATAGATTTAGAAAAATGTTTTAGTGAAAATGGCCGAGTTGTATATTCCTGTTAATCTTTGTTTCAGTACTAAGGTGAAGTACTGACACTGGGTTGGATCCAGCCAGCATTTTCAAACTCACTCAATTCTCCTCCTTCCTATAGCCCCATCTCACATGCAGACCTCCTAAGGTGTTTGGATTCTACTGACTGATCATTTAATATACTATTCTGGATATTTGTTTGAAATACAATGAACAACGAGACCTGAATTTGAGCTATTACAGAAATCAATCATATCATTAGCCAAGCATATTAAGGTGACTCTCTGTCATATACATATTTGATCAGTAACATGAATAAAATGTTGTCTTCTGGAGTATGTATTCTGCAAGTGCAAGCTGTAAATTGTAAATTGTATAAGATGCTAATTGTTATGTTGTTTAATGAGTTATAGTATGTTTCTTGAGAACTATTCTGTTCAATGTATTGTACCAAATGTGACATATTTGGCAGTTTTGTTTGGATCATTCATAAAACATATACAGTAATTATAAATACAAAAGCTTTTCAGTGTGTGGCATCAACACTGAAATTATCCCTTAGTGAAAATAGTGGATAGTATCTATGTTGGCATTAAAATGTATGAATTGTAGAGTGGAACATCAAGAGGATATCCAATGAAAATTAAGCTATGTGTCATGAGATAAAAGGTGAACTTGAAAATCTAGACCCTGTTCTTATATTCCGAGACCCAAATATATATTGTTTGTTTTTTGTTTGTTTTTAAACGTTTTATTTATGTTTTTACAATTTTCCATCATTCACCACCAGATATAACATAGACAAGAAAAAAGGTTTCTACACTGAACGTAACTATCTAGACAAAATATGGTTGTCATCTAGCGATAAATTAATTCAAAGATTATATAAACTACTTATGGAAGATTTTATGTTAGGTGAGGAAATTATATTGTTTGTTTTGATAAGATTACAAATTAGTTTTCTTACAAGTTTGGTGTAGTGGTTAAGTGCACAGACTCTAATCTGGGAGAACCGGGTTTGATTCCTCACTCCTCCACTTGCACCTGGCTGGATGACCTTGGGCAAGCCATAGTTCTGACAAGAGCTGTTCTTGAAAAAGAGCAGTTTTGAAAAAGAGCTCAGCCCCACCTACCTCACAGGGTGTCTGTTGTGGGGAGGGAAAGGGAAAGGAGTTTGTAAGCCACTCTGAGACTCCCTTGGGTAGTGAAGGGCGGGGTAGAAATCAAATCTCTTCTTCTTCTTCTTCTTCTTCTTCTTCTTCTTCTTCTTCTTCTTCTTCTTCTTCTTCTTCTTCTTCTTCTTCTTCTTCTTCTTCTTCTTCTTCTTCCTCAGGATGTCATGTCACACTTAGCCCACTTTGACCATCCAGTGATGAAATTCAGGGTTTCCCAGCCATATTTTGATCAAATGCCCCTTCCAACCTGAATACAGGCTATCAGCTACTACTGTGGCCTGCCACGTTTGACCACTCCAACTCTGTTTTTAGAATCTCCAGCCTTGTCTACACATGCTGGAGAATGAGGTAGAAATAAGGTTGTAAAGGCCTGCTGTGGTAGAAAGAGTACCATGATAGCTTGCAGATGAGGAATTATATTGTTCAGTGTTCCCCAACATTAAGAATTCCCTGTATGTAGAAAACTAGCAGAAAATACAAACATTTTCTTCTAAAACTGTGCCTCATCTAGGGTCAGACTACAGAGATCAGTTCTCCTGGAGAAAATGGCTGTTTTGGAAGGTGGACTCTATGGCATTATATCCACTGAGGTCCCTCCCCTCTCCAAACCCCACCCTTCCCAGGCTCCACCCCCAAATCTCCAGGTACTTCTCAACCCAGTGCTGGCAACCCTAGCCCCATCACTTACAGGAGTTCAGCCTGTTCTACCATACCAGAATTCTACTACTTTAGAAAGTGCAGGCCTCAAGGACATCAGTCTGCTATATGTGGCTGGAGGGCAGCATTTGGTTTATTACAAGCCAATGAAATTACCTCAGGATTAGGTATATAAAGAACCCCTCTTCAGAAAAAGACCTATATTGTCCTATGGATTAGCCTCCAGTACTTTCAATAAATCACTTCATGCCAGGTCTCTTGCTATGACAGGAGACTTCCTGCCTGCCCCAACACTTCCTTCTAGCAATCTGTGCTTCTTGCTGCTACTCCTTTGGGAGGTGAGAGGGGGGGAAATTAAATGGCCATCATCATGTCACTCTAGGAATCACCAGATATTTTATTGCTTTACCATAGTTTCCAGCAATTCCTAGAGCAACATGACATCTCTTCTGATTCCCCAGAAATGACATCACATTGTATGCCCTTATGGCACCCTCCCATCTCCCCACCCCCACCCCCCACATTCTGCCAGGTGCCAGCCATCCACTGGCATCCATATTTCAAACTGCCGTGGAAATGATCTTGGGCAGCACAGAATCATGTTCTATTTGATCACCAAAAAGCTATGGAGGAGATTATGAGACCTACATGGACCAAAGCCATCTAGAACAGGGATTGTCATAAACTAGGGAATTGGCAAATTTGAGCAAAAAAGCTGGCTGGATCCAACCCTTTGAACTGGCTCTCCAAGTGTAGCAGACTCCACAAGAATGCATTTGGATGCAGTCATCACATGATGACCACTTCAAAGGAAGTAGGCCTAAGAAATTCACCTTTGGCCTTTCATTCATCCACTTTTGATATCACGTTTTCCAGATTTTGTATTTGGGCCCAGTCTTTTAATGAATATATGAACAAAGTAGACAGTTGATATTTTCCCTTAAATTCTGCTCTTTTTCCTAACACAAAAAGTGGTTCGTTCTAGTAAATTCCTTCAAACTGAAGAGATCAGAGCAGAATGAAGCTGATCACTCAATCTGCATGTCAAAATGCCTTCAAGTTTAAGATGATAGCCACCAAGAACAAGTTCCAAAGTATCAATTGGCTGATCAGGGGGAGGTGGAATTGTATGTTCCTAAAAGGAATGTATGAATTACATAAGTTAACTTTTTCTTATGCAACAAATACTAAAGGTTTCAAACAAATGATGTTCTTTTTCACTGTTTATTCCCATTGGGGCTAATGCTTCATGTTTCTTAGAATGTAACTCTTTGCTTTGAAAATCTAAAGTAGGTTAACATTTAAAGCCCTTCAGCTCCCACTATGGTACTGCTGGCTGGCTGAGAAAGAATGTATACTGTTTGCATAGTATACTTCAGTGGTACGGTATAAGCATAAATTTCATATTTTTATATGAGTTGCAAATTTATTGAAATAAAACACTGCTTATTTTGACACTAATCAAACCTTCTCAAGGGGATTTTTATTATTACTTCTACAAATCATAGGGAACGGTGTCATCACACATAGTATTTACAGAAGTATAGACTGTTGTGTTCTATCCATTGGTGGTCTTTGACATTTCAAAACAAATGGGGGGAAAGTCAGAATAGCACTCCATTTTCTGTATTACAGCTCATGTTTAATGAAATACACAAGTTCTGAGGAGACATTGAACAATGAACCTTTCCTTTCTCAGCACCACAGACTTGATTGGGCCATCTCATGGCTGCTTTCTGCTGCTAAATTTTATTTAGGGGGGGTATTTGATCACAGATCCTCAACATCATATGTAGTTTTATCCTCAAACTGCCATGGCCATTATTAGAAATCTCAGAGCAATGTCTTGTCAAGGGCACGTTCTCCAAAGGTGCATCTGAATCCAACAACCCTACTATTATCATTGTCTTGAAGTCTTTCAGTGAAGATGTTGACTACCCCCACACATGCACAAAAAAGCACATGTCTCCTAGAGACACCTTTGAGCTCAGACAGGAATAGTCTGGAAACATTTTTATCCCAAACCCAGAGGGGAAAAAAATTCATACTAGCTTAAAAACTTTTTATTGGCACTCAAGCATATTTTTCCCTGATTGAAGCAGAATTCATGAACCAATTACAAGTCCATGACAAAGCCCGCTAATGATCAGCCTTCAAGAACCACTGTTGTTTTCTGACAGTTCAGAAGCTGTTTTTGTTTATTTCAGGAAAAAGGAAGCATCAAATCTTTTATGGACTATCCAAACTGAAGAGACAGAATAGTGGCTGCTAATTATCCATTGCCATCATTTCACTAAAGCTCCCACTGTAGAACAGAAGACTTTACGTAACAATTTAGAATTCTAATTAATTCTTGTCAGCAAGGAAGGCTTCTTTGAAGCAATAACATGCACTTTACGACTCGGCGCTGGTATTATGTCACACAAAGGTGGCAAACATATAGCCCAATTATAGGGGAAAGATTATAAGGGGCAGCAGATGTGAAACAATTTTATTGACAAAAGCCAAAAGAAATTATGACACGAAAAGAAAAACGTGAGTAAGACAAAGGTCAGTAGCATCAGAGCCTGTTTTGCATTAGCAGCTTCTGCCATTTTGCATTTCCACAGCTGCCAAAACAATGTAGAATCAACTTTTCATTCCATAAATGAATTGTTCCCGGAGAAAGAAGAAACACGTATTATTATTTTTCTTGAAAATAATACACATTTTCAATCTCAGAGAGATTACAAGCAAACCACTGCCTCTTCAAAGCTCTCTACAGTGGATCACCTCCTAGGATATGGAAATTATTTCAGGTCTCAGCAGGGACTAGAAGGAGAGAAACACTGATCTGCAACAAGGGATCATCGCAGGCGTATGCACGTCCCCTTTCTCCCTTCTATCATGCACCTGAAGTAGAATAAGATGTGGGCCCTTTCCATATATAATAACCAATGTTCCCTCTAAGCTGTGGAGTCCTCTGAGCAAAAATTCTATTCGGTGAGCTACTGTCATTAAAGTTGTGAGTCAGCGATTTGGCTACTGCATAAATCAGTTTGCTCTGGAGCCTCCCTTCCTGAGTGAAGACAAGAACGTGTGAGCCGGAGGCTAAAAAATGGTGAGCTAGCTCACACTGACTCAGCTTAGAGGGAACACTGAATAATAACTAGGCCCAAGTGTCATCTATCAAGTTCAGTATGGTCTACTCTGACTGGCAGCAGCTTTCTAGAAACTCAGACAGAGGCCTTTCACCTCTGCTTTACCTGATTCTTTTTAAATGGAGGAGATGCTGCAACTGAACTGGGGCTTTTTTTGTATGCAGTGTTCTGCCACTGAGCCATAGCTCTTCCTGGACTCTCCCACAGCATGCACCCAGCACATAAATAAGAACATTTTCCAGACAGGTGTGTGAAATGGGCTTATGTTTCCTTCAAAGTGCCCCAGTTTTGATCTACCATGTCATCACAAGTGATCTCTTGAAAACATATTTCATGAATAAAGGACAGATGTACTCTTTTCATACATGCATTTCATACACGTTTACATTTGATACATTTTTTATAATTCTATGTGGAATCTGAAAGCTGGCTGATTAGGGCTGCAAGGGCCTTCCTGGCAACCACTGGGGGATGGGGGGGGGACTTACCAGGAGCAAGGCCCAGCCAACATTGCAGCAACATATTTATGGCCCTTCTGACGTGACCCAGAAGTGACCCAGATGCAGCAATGTCAGGGTGACACTTTGGTATTTGGGCATAAACTCTATGGTAAATTTGGTTCTACCATAGAGTTTTTGCCCAAATACCAGAGCATTGCCCTGACATCGCCAACATGATGATGTCATTTCCAGGTCATGACACAAGTGACAGACACTTCACTGCACATCAGCTGGGCTTTGCTCCTTTTAGGGGTAGGTCCCCCTACTGGCCAGCAGATCAGCAGTGGCAGGAGACCTTTGCCTCCACCAGGGGGTCTGGCAACCCTATGATTCACTATACAGTGGAAGAATATTATGGGTTTGGTTTAATATTCAGGATATGCAAGTGACTATTAACTAAATAAAACCCCAACCAAATACAACTCACTTGTGGAGTCCCCTAAGAAACTAGGTTGTTTCCCAGGCTTTCCAATATCTATAGAAGACTATTAAGAAAGGTAATATGGGGTTTTATAGTAGATTGTCATCAGTATATAGATAATATCTTCTACTGAACGCAGAAGTGGTCGGAATAAAGGTGAATAAATTGAAACTCAGTCGTGGCAACTTGAAATTGTTTGTAACGGATACTGCTAGAACTGCCAAAGTAGTACAAATGCCTATTATAGACAGGGTCAAAAATCTCTCCTTATATATAAAGCTGTTTTATAGTAGATTGTCATCAGTATATATATAATATCTTCTACTGAACGCAGAAGTGGTCGGAATAAAGGTGAATAAATTGAAACTCAGTCGTGGCAACTTGAAATTGTTTGTAACGGATACTGCTAGAACTGCCAAAGTAGTACAAATGCCTATTATAGACAGGGTCAAAAATCTCTCCTTATATATAAAGCTGTTTTGGTTGTGGGCTCCCCACACACTCCCTAATCAGTAGGCTCCCTGATGGGTCAATCACAGGCTATCTCCATCTACTGGTGGATGCATTGCCTTACTCCCGCCCATCCGCCCACAGAACCCATGCCCACCCTCTCAGCCGCCGTATGCTGGGAGGCGACAGACGAGACAGAGGCTCCAGCGGGCGACAGGTGTCCATGTCGGTGGTCGAGGCCTGCAGACAGCCAGGCAGGCAGCGAGTGCCCGAAACGCCGCCAGAGGTGGCCGGACGCAGGGCCTGAGCCCACTTATGGCAGCCTCGTGGCGGACTTCATCGGTTGCAGATGCCTGTAGCTACCCAGCTGGATGATGAGTAGCCCAGAGGCCATCAGAGGCAGCCTCCAATGGGGGTTGCTCTGCTGGGTGAAGCGTCAGGATGCTGTGGGCAGAGAGCAGACAGGAGCCCGCTGGCCATCCGTAGGGGACGCTCCAGCAGCTGGGGCTTCATGATGCCAACACCACTCATGCCTGTGGGTGCCTGGGTGGCTGGCACACGCACAGGTGCCAGCAACAGGGGGGAGAGGCCAGCCAACATGGAGGGCAAGGCGGACATCCAGCAGTTCCAGGCTGTGAGACCTCAACCCCGAGGTCTTGCTCGTTGCTCTTTGTCTTAAGTTTACAATGGGCTTTGCGACTAGTAATGATATAAATGTCCCAACAAGTGTCATCATGTCACAACTGACTTATGCTGATATCTTCCACATTTTCATGCTTATCATTTGGAAGTGTTCTTGGATACAAGCCTATTATTGGACAGTCCAGTACAAGTTGTAGCCAAGAACACACTTTATTTTTCATTTCAGGTTACTCAACAATTATTCCTCATCTTAAAGTATACGCAACTAACCCCTTAATTGGACTGCTCTAACACTAGGGCTGCCAGGTCTCCCACTATGGAAGACCTCCTGATGACAGCCCTCACCCTTTGCTGCCACTCAGTAAAATGGTGTGGGGGGGAAATAAAAAAAATCAACATTGCATCAATGGCAAGACGTCATTTCTGGAGCAAACAAATAAATGACATCACATCACTGGCGCAAATAAAACCATAAAATGTCTAGTGAATCCTAGAGCATGGTGCCAACAGTGTGACATCACTTACAAGTGATTGCTCATCACCGACTTGAACCAGGGTGTTTTTTTCTGGGGGAACACACTGGAACGGAGTTCCAGAACCTCTTTGACAAAATGATTTTTAAAATGTCATTGTTGCATAGTCATCTCTTCGTAGCAGGATAAATCCATAAATGAATTACTACTGGGAGGATAGCCATTTGGGGCTCAGTAGAACCACAAGATTCGAGTCCAGTAGCAGCTTAAAGACCAACAAGATTGCCTGGGTAGAAGCTTTCTCAAAACTCCAGACAAAGGGTTCTTTGACTCTTATTTATATTTATTATTTATTATTTATTATTTCGATTTTTATCCCGCCCTCCCCGTAGGCTCAGGGTGGCTTACAAGGCACACTGCTGATATAGTACATCCATAAAACATTAAAATATTAATATTAAATAATACATAGTATCAAATATTAAAACATCATATATACAAAGCAGTAATCGGTGCTCACTTCCTAATAGCAAGATGGCGATCTCCTAAAGTCTCATCCTCTTTATCAAAGTGCCCACATCGTGATGACCCTGTCCACAGGCTTGGGGCATAGATGGTACCATAATGATGGCGGCTCCTATTCGAATGCCTGGTGGAAGAGCTCCGTCTTGCAGGCTCTGTGGAACTGTGCTATGTCCTGCAGAGCCCTGATCTCCTCTGGGAGCTCGTTCCACCAGATAGGAGCCGCCACCGAAAATGCCCTATTCCTGGTCGTCACCCGTTTCACAACCCGGGGACCTGGGACATCCAACAGGTTCTGAGTCCCGGACCATAGTGCTCTTGGGGGCATATGTGGGGAAAGACCCTAGTGCTCTTGGGGGCATATGTGGGGAAAGCTTGTACCCAGGATCTTGCTATCTGCTGATTGTTCACACCCCATATCTTGAAAAAAAAAATTGGAGGATGACCTTCAGATTGACCTGCAACAATCGCAATGGCTCACCATCTGGAATTCACCTGCTAATACTACAAGGGTCTTTAACATTCGAATGAACTCATTTAAACTCATCAACAAATGGTATTTCATACCAAAAGGACTGAATTGTATGAAACAACAATGTAATCCTCTATGTTGGAAAAACTGTGGCTCCCTCGGCACATATTTCCACTGCTGCTGGGAATGCCCAGTCATCCAACAATTCTGGTGCGAAGTTACCTCCCAAATTAATACCGGATTGGTACATTTATTACAAAGCTATAGCAATGGTTTGGATTAGAGAGTGGCTTTTATTGAGTAAAAGCCGTCTTTTAAAACTTGAAGGGCATGACCGGCCGAGGGAATGGCATGTCTCCATATGGTATAATTTAGACCTGAAACATTTCAATCAGCATATTATACATAGAACTCTTTTAAAAATATGGAAAGAAGTAAAGCCCATTTATTTAAAAACCCCAAGATGGATATCGCCGGATACGCGAACCCAATATTATAAAATTTAAAACAAAAATGTTCTTATGAAGATTTATTGGATTCTAATAATAAATTAAAAACAACAGAAAGTCTACAAGAGCAAGGGATTGTATTATCTTGGTTGGAAAGATGGCAATTGTCAGCTAGGTTTAAAGAGGACGAAAAAGTAGGTTTTTACAAAACCCAAACAGAGATTGACAAGATATGGTTGACTGTGGGGGAGAAAATTATTTAAAAACTTTATATAACTCTACTGGATAATAAGATGCGAGACGAGCCCTCTAGAATGATAATGAACTTATGGATCAAGGACTTAGGACATGAAATAGACTGGGAGGAATGGCTTAAGATGTGGAAAATTAATATTAAAGTTATCAGATCTATGATTTTTAAAGAAAATATATATAAAGTAATAAATAGATGGTATTTTTACCCAGTGAAGTTAGCTAAATTTAACAGGTTATTGACAAATACCTGTTGGAAGTGTAAACAAAATATTGGATCTTACTACCATATGTGGTGGTCCTGTGGTAAAGCACAATCCTTCTGGAAAATGATTCAAAAAATTATTCAAGACATTGTATTAATCCTGATACCTCTTAAATCAGAACTGTTTCTCCTGAATCTAATCCCAGAGAATTTTGTAAAAATTGATAAAATAATAATATTACATTGTGTGACCACGGCTAGAATAGTGTACGCGAGATATTGGAAACTAGACGTTATACCGGGTAAAAATTAGCTTGTGTATAAATTGTTAAATGTAGTAGAAATGAATAGATTGACAAATATCTTAAAAGATAAAGAAAGGAAAGAGTTTGAAGAGACTTGGTCAAAAATGTATAATTGGCTGAAAATATTAACTAAAGGTTAAGTACGTATAGTATATACTTATATTGTTTAAAAGAGGTACTGTGGTTGATTCTGTATTCAAATTATGTTACAAGCGTTTGATGGAATATCGTTTGAAAATAAATAAAACTGAAATGACAAAAAAAAAAATCACACTGCAATCACTTCCAACTTTTACTTCTAAATCTGTGGGACTCCTCTTCTTGGGCGATTCACACAAAAATCTTACCTCCATCTTTCTTGCTGCTGCCAGGCTATCAATTGCTGCAGCTTGGAAATCCTCTTCACCCCCAAAACTGACAACCTGGTATGATAAGATATGGGATCCATTTGTGAGGCATAACATATCTTACCTTTTGTACCAAGCACAATACGGCTCCGCTAAGATCTACAACAAATTTGTGCTTACCTGGGCCCTGGTGCTCCAATTCATGACAGAACAAGACCCGCTTCCCGCCAATTTGAGTTACCACAAATGGCTCCACTTTTAATCACACTCTTTGTTCTGTCTCTCTGTGGAGACTCCTTTTGTTGAACAGAGATTTCAGCACCTTGTTTTACCAGGACTCAACTCTTGAACAGGCTCTATGCATTTAAGTATTAAAGGTATTGCATTTTATCGTATTTGACTCTGTGAACTGTTTCATGTTTTCAGACTATATATATTGATTTTGTTTGTGTAAAGTTGTGGATGTTATGCTTATATGACCTTTGTAATGTCTATATATATATATATATATAAAAGCTTATACCCAGGAAAACTTGTCTGCTACTAGACTCGAAGAAGAAAATTCACAGGCTGCCAGCCGAAGCCATATTATATGGTGTTTCAGTTGGTACAACAGATACTGACATGTAAAGTGTCACCGAACTGAAATCAGTGGAAGGAGATACAAGGCAAAGAAAGGTCCGGGTAGAAATGGAGAAAGAAGCCATGAAAAGTCCAAAATTTGGTTGCATTTTGATTGGATAAGACAGATGCTGAAAACATGCATATTTTTGGCATAATTAAAACTGGCTAACACTAGCAACTGAGGCCTGTGATTGGCCATATCGGAAGGAGGTCGGAGATAATCATGACAGGGAAGAGGCACTCAGAACAAGGCTGGTGGCAATGCACTGCAGGTAAATCAAAGGAGAACTACTGAAGCTAGATTGCCCAGTTCAACTTTGGTGATCCTGTCCTGGGTGGTACAGCTTGCTTGGTGAGATATGAGATAAGGATCGTCAATTAACTTTGCAAAAGGTTCAAATATAACAGCTATCAAGTGTTTCATGGACCAAAATGTAATTACTATTATTGGCAGTGACAAAATTTTGCCTAAGCAACCTTTATTGAAATGCTAAATTATTATGGAAAAGACAGGTACCCTTTTATGGGAGTGACCCCAGTGCAAAAAAGCAGTTGTGTTACATGGACACATCCTGTTGCTAAAAATAAGTGCCATACGATGGGACATGGATGACATCTATAATTTGATGAATCCATTCCTGCATACAATATATTATCTTATGAACAAAAAAGCAACATTTTAATACTATCATTTGAAACTCTCTGATAAGGGGTTGCCATCTCACAACTTATGCACAGCTGCAAAATGAGAATGGACATGCCAGCTACTACAGCCCCGCGGAACTGATCTGGAGAAAATTATGGATTTTGAGTATTTCACTGTCTTTGTTCTGTGCTGATAGACAAATTCATATGAAGATGACACTGATGCAAAAGTGGGAGGAGATGCATCTCAGTTCTTCATTGCTGGTACCATTGTTTTCTCTAGACACCAGGCAAACTGAGCACTTAACAGGAAAAAATAGGAAACTTTCCATTCTGCACCTTCTTAAGTAATTATTTTGCCTCCCCAAGTAAGCAAAGATGTTATTGCTCAGAGGCACAGCACATCCTGTCCTTATATATAAACGTGTTTTCGCATTCTATGCAACATTCTGTGCTTCCCAAAATCAGTTGGCTGCCTGAACTGCCCATCAGAAGGCGTGCCTGAGTCCTGCCCACAGAGCCAGCTCCCACCAAAACTCCAATCTGAACAGTTTACTTCAGCAGCCAAGCAGCCATTTGCCTGACCAGTGTTCTTCAGCCTTCAGGAGAAGATCAGCGGAGGAGCAGCCGCGGCCGTTTGCCTGCCGACCATTCTTTAGCCCTTGGGAGAGCCTTGCAGCAGGTATGGCCCATCTTCCCCCCCAGCTAGAGTCTGAGGTGAGCCGATGGGGCCTGCCTGGGAGGGGAGGGCTGTGGCCGGCCTACCTGGGTCGGAGGGACCTGTCTGGGGGGTGGGGTTGGGAGGCCTGCAGCTGGTCTACCTGGGCCGGCGGGGCATGTCGGGGGGGGAGTCCCACGGCCAGCCTACCTGAGCTGGCGGGGCCTGTCTGGGGGGGAGGCATGTCTGGGGGGGGGAGAGGGCCACCTGCAGCTGGCCTACCTGGGCCAGCAGGGCCTGTCTGGGGAGAGGAGGCCCACGACTGGCCTACCTGGGCCAGTGGGGCCTGTCTGGGGGGGTGGGAGGCACGCAGCCAGCCTACCTGGGCCGGCGGGGCCTGTCTGGGGGGGATCCATTCAGCCGTAAACTATCTTGCTGGAAAACATTCCTCAGCCACACTTATCTACCGTAAATGACAACTTTCAAAACTACAGACATTTCACAACAGTCATTTCTGAAGACTCCTCTTTCTTATTCCCACGTAACATGACCACTCACTTTCAACCCACCTTCCCTTGAGACCTCTGCTCTAACAAGGTGGACAGTGCGACCACAACCACATTGAATGACACGGACATCCAACATAAGATGACTTTGTAGACTGCCCAGTTGTTGACACTACTCTACAGACCCCTGTGTGCAACATTTTCTGGCCCACATTGTGTGACCTTGGACACCGGCCATTGTGTAACATAAGGTATGTGAGACTTTACTTCCATATTTGTATCTTTCACTCACAGACTGCTAATATTTACTTTACCTCCTTCCAGCCTATGCATTTGTTACACATCACATCTTTCTTTTGTTGTATTGCTTTCACAACAGGCTTTACTGCAAGTCTATATATATATATAAAAGAAACTCCCCTAACCGTAAAATCAATGCCCAGCCCAAACCACTAGACCTAGAAACACTAAATTTGGGAAGAGCACTCCTACCATGACGTAGATGCTCGCTAAAAAGGGATTTCTAGAAATTTGACCCCTAAGGAGGTCAAAAGGGGTAAAATGTGCTTCCCCCATTGATTCCTATGCGGCTGCCAGGCTGCTGCCTCCTTGCACCCCCCACTCTCTGATTGGTCAGCTGCAGAGCTCAGTGTTCTGAGGTTAAAAAACCCAACAGTTACAGGAGTCTGCAGACAGCTAATGACAGCTGAGGAAATCAGGAATGGTCAACAACCACCTGTGAGGTGCAGTAATGTTGCTAGTCCAGCCTCTCTGATGGCTTTCAACACACTCCCCCCACCTCCTACACCTAACTGGCAGTTGTCTGTCAGGTGCAGCAGTGGTTGCAGGGTGCTTAAAGCCATGAGGTAACGCCTTAAAGCCAGTAGTAACACCTTAGTGATCCCGCTGGCCCAGCCTCCACAGTGACTTCTAATACTCCTCCCTCTCCCCCTCCTACAGGCAGTTGCCTGTCAGGTGTAGGAGAGGAGGTGGGATGCTTACAGCTGCCGGGGAGGTTTGCTCAGCAGGATTACCTTAGCCCTGCTGCTGGCCCAGCCTCTCAGATGCCTTTAAATACAATCCCCCCAACACCAGACAGGCGGGTGTCTGTCAGGGAGAAGCCCGCCTCAGCAGTAATGTCTTAGTGATCCTGTCAGCCCTGCCTCCACAGTGGCTTCTAATACTCCTCCCCCCTCCCCCTCCTACACTGGACAGGCAGCTGCCAAGAGGAGGCAATTTAGGAATGTGGCAAAGACATTTGTACATAGTACTCCTGTGGAGCACGGAGTTGTGCAGGCCAAGTACCAGCAAGATCACCCTGAGGTGCTGAGAACAACACAGTCTCCATATGAGCAAAACAATGCAGGACCACAAGTAGAGAGGCCATCACTTTCGTGGAAGGTGGCAGGAATGGACTTAACAGGCGACTGCTTTTTAAATGGACCGATCTATGTGGCCTGTTCCAGAGTGAGCTCATCAAGCAGCCTGGTGATCCTAGCATGTGAGGGCAGAACCACCAATGTGGTCTACAGAGAGGTCCTTCAGCAGAGAGAAAAAAAGTACGTATGTCTCACTTCATTTTTTACACTACAATCTTCTCCACTAGAATTCCTACAACAAATGTCACATTTGAAACTTCACATCATTGGTATTATAACTTGATTTACAGAACTTTAATACCGTAGCAAAGCACGGGTATCAGGCTAGTAGTTTATATTCAAAAAGCCCCATATTCAGCCTTTGGCATCACCAGTTAGAAGCTTCATCACTGGTAGGGTAGTGGTAGGGGCCAAAAAAGACTTTTCTGTGCCTGATACCATAGAGACCTGCTGCCAGTTCAGGTAAACAGCACTGAGCTAGATATCTCAGTAATCTGACTCCGTATAAAGCAGTTTCATATGTTCATTTCTCTGGGCATTTCAAATAAACCAAGCTGGTAAGTGTTATGAATCCAGGTCTGACTGCACAGTTATCTTTGCTGGATTGGGAACCAGCTATGTAATGTTGATCCAGTTACTGAAAGGGACAGCGCCAGTATGCCAGCACACTGGAAACGTGAGTGTACATGTTTCCCTGGATAGTTACAGTTCTATTTTAATGGATAAATGGCTTGAATTGAGTGTCTCTTATAAAAAGTTTCTTTTTTTAAGTAGCTATTTGGGCTCATTGCCAAATCCAAAAACAAAAGCTGTGAAAACCTTCTACTGAGACCAACCAGAAACCTCACTTGTGGTGTGACAGTTACATTCCTTCAATCCATGCCAGTGTTTTAGACTGCCCAACTCCACTCCATGGAGACAGATCAAGATGGGTAGCCGTGTTTGTCTGTCTGTAGCAGGAGAAAAGAGCAAAGAGTCCAGTAGCACCTTAAAGACTATCAATTTGTAGCAGGGTATGAGCTTTTATGAGTCACTACTAACTTCTTGCTTAACACTGCTAATCGGTATCTGAACAGTGACTCACTGTCATGATCTGTGTAGGCCCTAAGAGACCAGTGTAGGAGTGGAAAGTAAACAGCCTACAATCCCCATAAGGCTTAGCAACGGTTGTAACCTATCCATGTCCAGGGATTGTGTGAGGGAATGGAACTTAAGCTTTGTGGGCCATGAAACTGTGTTCTTTATTCTTCTGGAGTCTTGCCTCACACAGAGTAAAACTGAGGGGACTGATCTGAGAGAAAGATCCCTCACTTGGGACAGAGGGACTACAGGCAGGAGGCCTGGTATAAGAGGGCTGTGAGCCTTGAAGTAGTAACCAGTTAAGTGAACTAGGTAGTCCCATTAGAGTTGTTTATTTTTCCTTTAAACACTGTTATATATTTTAAAGCACCCTGTCTTGTTTTCCTTGCCCCAGTACTGTGTTAATTAACCATTTGTTTAAGTGTTCTCTGCCTGATCATCACGCCTATAGTTTCTTGGTTTAAAAGGGGGCATTTTGGATGGGCTTGGGAGGGTACTCTGGGCTTTCTCAAGGGACCCAAAGTCCAGAGTGGTGGCAGCTGAACCTGCTGGGGTCATGACACTCACAAAAGCTCATACTCTGCCACAAATTATGTTAGTCTTTAAGGTGCAACTGGACTTTTGCTCTTTTCTACAAGTCCACTCCAGGACTTGGGATGGGCAGGAATGGGGAGAAAGGCAGTTGTATTCACTATAGTGCCAGACAGAGAAAGAGCTGGAGGTATTAAACTGTGTTTGTATTCAAAACCATGCTGCCTCCTTATTCAGATACCAAGCATTAAGAACATAACACTGTGCAAGCTTTCATTTTCCCAGTGTTCTTCATCAGGCTGATTGAATCAACATAAAGGTAAAGCCTATATAAGTGCAATGAATAATATATTTTATCATTACTCAGAGTAAGTTTTAGTACAACAAGATAAGGCACATTCAGTGGACTGAAAACAACAGTATAATAGAAAAACTAACCACTGACTTCAAACCACTTTTCTTGAGATGCCCAGTCACCTATACATTTTGCATTTGAATAACTTGCTTTATAATTTTCTGTTAGATTTTGGCACGCAAAATTTCAATTCATACTTCAGATTTTTAAAAATTAAACACATGCATATCCAATAACTATTATGTTGTAGTATTTAAACTGCGGCATTCATGATTTATAATATAGGAGTTTTCCCCCAATTGATGCAAATTTGTATTGCCAGTTATTTAATTCAGGAAACAAGAAAGCTAACATGTTCCTCTGTTTCTCACTTCCTGCAGTAAATAAAGTAATATCAGACTGTGCTTCAAGTGGAGGGGAATGCCATCCCAATTCTTTTCAAGGGGATTTAAAACTATCTGGCTTCTTCAGCGGATGACACAGGATCACATCATTATCACCGAACATTAGGCCATAAATTGGATCCAGCCAGCTTTTTCACTGTCTTACCCATCCATGCAGTCTTTCATCCATCCAGGTTCCAAGCAATGCCCCCTCTAAGCTGTGGAGTCTTGTGAGCAAAAATTCTACTTTGTGAACTACAGGCATTAAAGTTGTGAGCAAGCCATTTGGCTCCTGCATTAATTAGTTTGATCTGGAGCCATCCTTCCTGAGCTAAGACAAAAATGTGTGAGCTGGAGGCTAAAAAACTGTGAGCTAGCTCACACTAACTCAGCTGAGAGGGAACACTGGATCCAAGATCCAAGCATTTTAGGTAGTCTAATGGGAGCCTTTCCTCTCTTTTCACCAACAGGAAAACTGGCTGAATCCACCTCATATGTACTTTGGACTTCACTGATAGAAACTCTATTTCTGGAAATGAATGTTAACTGACTGTAAAAATTCCAAAGTGTGAGTACTCAATTTAAGCCTAATAGCAAATAGTTTGCACAAGAAGTTATATGCCTACAGATGTTAGATGGTCCTCAAGCTAGAATGAATTGGGATAAAGTTGGAACAAAACCATACCACTTTTTTCCTTCCACATCAAGCACTGACATCAGAGGAGTACTTTTCTTGCTTTCAGCCTCACCCTAAGCAAGTTTACACCAAAGGAAGGAAGTCCCACTGTGTTCAATAGGATTTACTTCCTACTTGATCTGCTTTGTCCTATTAGACAAGATAGAAACTATGAGTCAGGAAAAATGCTCAGGCTTTCTCATGTGGATAAAGCAAAACCAGCTGCTGTGGTGTAAGAACACAGGATTCAAACAGTTGCACGTCCACTGGTCTCAAGAGGAACATCTGTTTGACTTGCATTCATCAAAGACCTCATATTCAATAAGCCAAACTCTGATCTCATTTTTTTGCTGGTGTGTCTCCCATGAATTGCAATTTTAACACGTGCAATTGAGATCACAGTCTGGCTAGTGATATTCCCTCCACAGTTTGTCAATCAGACCATCCCATATCTTTGAATACAAGGTCACTCTCAGCCTTACAGCCTTGTGATCTGGCTGGGTCTGCAAGGCAAGAAGTAGCAAAAGTCAGGTACAGAGCTCTGTCATAAGAATATCTGGGATATCTGAAGTATTACACCATTGCAGCAAGAGACCACAGAAGTCATTCCAATGCTTCAGAACAGTATAGTCCAACTTCATCAGTATAATACTGCAACCACAGAATATTAGGATTAAAAATTTAACTTAATTTTATTTCATTTATACCCCTCCTTTCTCCTCAACAGGGACCCAAAGTGGATTACAACATTTTATTTCATTTATACCCCTCCTTTCTCCTCAACAGGGACCCAAAGTGGATTACAACATTCTCCCCTTCTCCATGTTATTCTCACAACAACCCTATGAGGTAAGTTAGGCTGAGACTGTCTGACTGGCCCAAGGTCATCTAGCAAGCTTCCATGGCAAAGTTGGGATTCGAACCCTGAATTTCCCAGATCCCAGATCAACACTCAAACCACTACACCATGCTGGGGCACCAAATGTCTGTTAGGACTATTGCCCAAAGGAGGCCACAGATATCAACATTACTGTATAGGCATATCTGCATTAGTAAAGGTAAAGGTTCCCTTGCTCGAAAACCAGTTGAATCCGCCTCTAGGGTTGCGGTGCTCATCTCCATTTCAAAGCCGAAGAGCCAGCGCTGTCCGAAGACATTTCCGTGGTCATGTGGCCGGCATGACTAAACGCCAAGGCGCACGGAACGCTGTTACCTTCCCAGCGAAGTGATACCTATTTATCTACTTGTAATTTCTTGCTTTCGAACTGCTAGGTTGGCATTACAGATTGGTTAAACCAATTCCCACTTTCCATAAGGCCCAAAGCACTTTTTCGTTCTGTGAGCAGGGCAGGGTGGCCTGGAAATATGTGAGACACATTCAGATCTCATGATGCATGGATGACAGGCACCAATGCAATCTCCTGGACAAAGAGGGCAATTGAACACTTCCTGGTTTGGAAGGCTCCAGTCAAGCTCTTATCTGCCATGGCTTCTGAATGAAGGAACCTTGGCAAATCAGAACCTGAATGCTCCCCCAACATTCCTCCCAGAATTACAACTGATCTCCAGATTACAGATTAGGGATGTGCATTCGGTTCGTCTGAACTGAATGCATCCCCGGAAAATGGCCCATTCGGGCCCCTTTCGGGCTGCTGCAGGCCGATTCAGACCAATTTGCCACCGAATTGCCGCTGAATTTCCGTGGCAATTCAGCCCCATTATATCCTAGGGGCCATTGAAGTCAAGGGTGAAAACATAGGGTATATTCTGGGGGCTGGAAAAGAGGGGATTTGGGGAAATGCTCCAAACTCATAGGGTAGCTGCTGGAGCCTCTCCCCAAGATACCCACCAAGTTTCAGGAACATTGAACTAGGGGGTCCAATTCTACGGGGCCCCAAGCGGGTTGCCCCCATCCCTTCCATTGTTCTCTATGGTGGGGAGCAAGCCAAGGGAAGGGAAGGTGGTTTAAACCGCTCCCCCTCCCCTCCCCTCCCCTCCAGAAGCCAGCTTGCTCAAGCTCCCTTGCAGCCACGGGAAACCTGAACAAGCCAAGGGAACTCCCCTCCCCCCAATCAATCTCCGCCACCTGAACTTACCCTGACTCGTGCTGGTGGCGGTGGTGGTGAGCATGTGCTGGTTCCCACTCCCCAGCCCTACTGAAGGCTTCTGGAGGCAGGGCCAATTTAAAGAGAACCTCCCACTCCTGCTCCTGCGCTGTGAAAAAAATTGCTGCGCTGGGCCCCTGAAATTGCTGTGCTGGCACAGCCCAGCGCAGTTTAGCAGGAACCTAGCTAACAAACTGGCTCTCATGCATGCAAAGATGGCCCATTCCAGGGTACAACACACACAACACATACATATCTCTGTTGTTTTTTCCTTCCTTCAGGCTCAAAAAATAATAGTGTGGGGTTTTTTTGCAGGTTGGCACCCTACATTTATAAAATGGGGGAGCAGAAGGGTTGCCAACTGCCAACTGGGAAATTCCTAGTGATTTGGGGAATGTGAAGTTTTGGGATGGGAGTGAGCTTAGTGGGGATGTGATGCCATAGAGTCCACCCTCTGAAGCTGTCATCTTCTCTGACAGAACTGATTTTTTAAAGTCTGGAAATTATTTGTAATTCTCGGAGAACTCCATCCTCCACCTGGGAAGTTGGCAACAATAGGCCAAGTTTACAGTGCTACCTTAAACATGTTTATTAGAATTCTACTCAGGTCTATTCAAAGGGGCTTACTCCCAGAAAAGTATTCTTAAAATTGCACTGTTGCATGAAATCCTAGTACAATTTTTTTTTTAATCACAAGTCTCAGGAACATGAAGCTGTTCCTTTTATAACAGAGAAAAGCTGACCTCTGGAAGCTAGAAGTCATCTTAAGGGATCACAAGGGAAATAAGTTTATAACAAAATCCATCTCTATAGAGTGAAAAACAAAATCCCAACATTTCCACTTCCAGTTAAATGACCTATTGCCATTCTTCTCCCCTTTTAAGCTCAAGAATGCACCATTGGAAGAAAAGCTATTAAAAATACAATCAGGGAGGGGAAAAAAGGAAGTCATTAGTCCCTTGAGACATAAAAGATGGAGCTTCATTTTGGCAGCTGAATGCTACTTGGAGTTTGTGACAGCAGGAGGAAGTATTTAATTGCAATGGCAATACTGAAGGAATGACTTCGATTAAAAGAACATCAAACTGAGCCGAGCAAGCAAACAAAACATTTTGTTTTTCAACCTTCTGCCCATTTGACATGGTTTTGAATCCTGGTTATGGGAAGGAAGCAAACTTCAGTTTGCTCAGTCTACTGCATTCACACACATCAGGACAAACTGGAGTCTGATGGCAGGTCTTACAAATCAGAAAGCTTGCAGGTGTGCTCTGCCCAAAAGGGGAAAAGTGAGAAGAAGTGTGAGAGCATGAGAGCAAACTCCGTTCACACCCACAACAAATAAGCAAAACTTTGTCATGATGTCTGAATATACGGTAGAACTGCCATCCGCCAGACATTATTTTCTCCCACTCCAGCAAGGGAACTCTCCATATTGGACTGGGCTCTATACATACTTTAGTGGTATGACCAGAAGAACTGGCCATTTGCACTACCAACTAATCACAAATCTGTGAGACATGGAAACGAAGCATTTGTCAGGGCTGACAGCTGCGTCAGAATTAATACAGAAAAGAACCAACTAGTACACGAAAGGAGAAGCTTGAAACAAATATGTTGTACTATGGAAGCTAGTAATTATCAGCTAAGCTCTTCAACAGATGTCAGCCAAACTAGGCTTTCTTGATGTGCCCTCAGTTCCAGACACCCTCTTGAAGGGACAGTCTTCAAAGGACAGTGAGTGGATATGCACCTGGGCATGCAACTCAGTATAATGGCAGTGTTTTCTTGTGCATCTAGAAGGGTCACCTGACCGGAGAATTCCCTGGGTGCAGGAGAAGTACCTAGAATCATAGAATCATAGAGTTGGAAGGAACCTCTGGGGTCATCTAGTCCAGCCCCCTGCACAAGGCAGGAAATTCACAAAAAAAAAACCCTCCACACCCATAGTGACTGCTGTTCCACACCCAGAAGATGACAAAGAATCTCCAAGATCCCTGGCCAAACTGGCCTGGAGAAAAATTGCATCCTGACCCCAAAGTGGCAATCAGCATTTCCCTGGGTGTGTAAAAAAGGGCCACAAGAACTAAGCACTGAGGCAACCCTTCCTGCCCTCCCTCTCATGATCTGCCTAAGTTCACATGGTCAGCATTGCCGTCAGATGGCCATCTAGCCTCTGTTTGAAAACTTCCAAAGAAGAAGAACCCACCACCTCCCGAGGAAGCCTGTTCCACTGAGGAACCACTCTGTTAAGAAGTTCTTCCTAATGTTTAGTCGAAAACTCTTCTGATTTAATTTCAACCCGTTAGTTCTGGTCTGACCTTCTGGGGCAACAGAAAACAACTCCACAACATCCTCTTTATGACAGCCCTTTAAGTACCTGAAGATGGTTATCATATCACCTCTCAGTCATCTCCTCTCCAGGCTAAACATACCCAGCTCCTTCAACCTTTCCTCATAGGACTTTGTTGCCCAGCTTGTCTATATCCTTCTTAAACTGTGGTGCCCAAAACTGAACACAATACTCTAGGTGAGGTCTCACCAGAGCAAAGTAAAGTGGTACCATCACTTTGCATGATCTGGACATTATACTTGTGTTGATACAGTCCAAAATCACATTTGCTTTTAGTAACTGCATTTGTCTTTTTAGCAACCTCCATCACACTGCTGACTCATGTCCAGTGTATGGTCTACTAAGACCCTTAGATCCTTTTTGCACACACTACTGCCTAGGACAGAATACATTACAGAATTCTGGGGTACCCTGGGCTTGGCACAGGGCTATGCTGTACCTCGAGGAGGGCATATTGTTCTGCAGTGCAAGCACAGAATTCTCCATGCCACTGTCAAAGGAACTTCGGTTTGCATCTCTGTCATCTGATGGTGCATTTGTCCAACAGATGATCTTTTCAGGCCAGCTCATAACAAAGTATTAGGGCTTCTTTTCATATAAGGTGTAGGGTTGCCAAACCCCACAGTTTGGCAGAGTTCCCCCACTTTTGGGGGGGTTCCATCCACCGCCGGCCAGCTGTCCAATGGGGGAAGCCCCACCCCAAGCCCCAACACCCACAGCCACCCCTCTCCCTGCACTTAAAGGGGCTCCCTTTAAGTGCAGGGAGCTGGCATTTCCCACGCACCCAATCGGGCGTGCGAAACCTTCCAGCTCCCTGCACTTAAAGGGACCCCTTTAAGTGCAGGGAGGTGGTGTTTCCTTGCATGCCCATCGGGCGGGCAGGTGGGGGGGGCGGACATCCCCAAAGTGATGTCATCATGTCAGGGATGCCCCACCCCCTCCAGCAAGGACCCCCCAAAGTCTCCCACTGGGGGCTAAAATGGACTTGGCAACCCTAATAAGGTGGCTTAGGTAAAGCTTCTTACCTCCCAATATGTAAAGAGTGACAATGCAAGAGGAGCTTTCTGTTACTGTCTCTTTTGTCACTGGTTCTCTTCTTGCACCTGCTGTGAGGCTTGTTTCACATGAACACATATTAACATGTGAAATTGCTCTACACGGAGTCAGACCATTGGTCTATTAAGGCCAGTATGGTCTAGGACTGCCAGTGGCTCTCCAGAGTCTCAGCAGAGGTCTTTCGTATTACCTGCTACCTTTTCATTTTTAGCTGGAGACACCAGAGACTGAACCTGGCACCATCTGTATGCAAAGCAGATCTTCTGAGTTGCACCCCCCGCCCAATTTCTACAAACATGGGAGAAAAATTATTCTACGAAAGAATGAAGTGAATGGAATCTTTCCTGCCGTATCAGTAGGATTAAATATTGCCCAAATCTGAACCAGCTCACCTAATCAACCAATGACTTTAAAAGCAGTCTTGTATCTATTGTGCGGTCAATTCTTTGGCAACAGCTGTTAGACATTTGTCTTACCCATATGCTTCTGATATAGTGTGCCTGAAACAGCTGCATCAACTTGGAACTACTTTAGAAAACAATATTTAGAGGGAAGGAAATGACCTATAACATTTTAACAACAGTACATCTTACATTATGATTTCCCACCAGTCCATCTTAATGTGCTATCAGCTGAGTTGTTTGTCATATTGCACACTGATTCTTGTTGTTTTGGATCACTCAGGCTTCCCATTAACTTTCTAAACACTGTATGCACCTTTGGTTCCAAGCCCTAAGGTGATTAAATGTTATTTTCTTTTTTAAAAATACATTTTATTTAGTTTTTAGGATATACAGAAATAGGGAAGGGGAAGGAAACAGAAGTAATAAGTCTTCTGCATATAAATCTTCTCTACTTATCATTTCAAAGAGATCTATATTCCAAATAAATATATTCCATCTATTCTATATTCCAAATAAAAATACAACTTAACCAATCACACAACATTTAGCATCTCAAAATGTATCAATTAATTAAAAAAACCCTATTGAAATAACAAACACAAGACTCAATAACTTATACCATTCATTAAATATTTAGCCAGTGATTAAATGTTTTGCTGATTAAATGTTATTTTCAATATCCACTCAATAACATTGCCACTGCCTTCCCCTGGATTCTTCCAGAAGTCCATGATGGACAAGAAGGAGGCAAGCTTTGGGTGTGGAGTTGTCCTGAAGGACCAGAAGATAAAATATGAAAACCATTCATTTTTCTTTACTATAAGCAGGGGGGGTTGTTTTGGTTTGTTTTGTTTTGTTTAAAAAATATGCCAGAACTCTCAAGAGGGAAATGGAAGTTTTCAATCTGTATACTGAAAACTCATGAACTTTTAAACATTTTTAAAAGAATTTTGTTGAAGGGGTTCCGGAACTCTGTTCCGGGTGTTCCACCAGAAAAAAAGCCCTGAATACGGAAGTGAATAAAGTGAATCAAGAAAATATGAGTACTTTATAATGGTTAGAGCAAAAGCAATACAAGAAATCACTATTCCACAGGAAAAACAGCCCCAGTATTTGATGTGAATCAGCACAGTACAGTTTATACCTAAGAGTGAAATTCCCAAATAACACTTTGGAGAAGTATGAGAGAAGTAAGGCCATTTTAAACTCCCACTAATTTTTTTTTAAAAACAACACTCTAACATTCTCTACTCCTAGGACATGACAGTAGTAATGCCACAGCATCACTTCCATGCCTTAGGGTCTGAGGGATGATGTCATTTCCAGGGTCACATCAAAAGTAATGTTCATTTTAAAACAATCGGAGTTTGACACACTTTTATATGGAACCCAACGAACTAGAGGACCTGCTCCTGGACACCATGGACAGGACGCCGACACGAAGACTGCCTGAAGGAAGGAGCTGGAGCCGGAGAACAGCAAGCCCTGCCACCTGGGTGCCGGTAGGCAGGCCTGCCCCTTGTGTTCTATGTGGCCTTAGATAGGGAGCTGTATTTGAAACTTGAAACTTGTATGTAAACTGCTCAGAGACCCTTCGGGGTCAGAGCAGTATATAAATTGAATGTATAAATAAATAAATATGAAACAAATGATCAATTGATTAAGAAATTTAATTTATATTTGTTACAAATAAAGATGGAGGATGAGGTGATTAAAGAATGTATGTTAAAATGGGCCCATAATTTAGCTATAATATTGATCTTGGTTGCAAATATGGAAAACAAATGTTAAAATAACAAAATCGGTTGCCTTTAAAGATAATTTATATAAAATTTTCTATAGGTGGCATATAACGCCAGAGAAATTAACCAAAATGTATCCTGCAATGTCTGATAAATGCTGGAGATGTAAGATATGGGTGGGAAGCTTTTTTCATGTTTGGTGTTAGTGTAAAGAGGTGAAGTTATATCGGAGAAGGGTTCATGAAATGCTGAAAAAATATGTTTAGTACCGCTACCATTTAAACCTGAAATGTTCTTGCTTAATATTATGCCTGATGTAAAAGATAAAAAAGTTAAACATTTAATTATACATATAGTTACAGCAGCAAGAATTCTTTATGCTAAGTACTGGAAGAAATCAGAGATTCAATGGCAAGTGAACTTTTGACAAAAATTTTCGAGTCAGCAGAAATGGATATACTGTTGGACTAGAAGAAGAAGAAGAAGAGACTGGATTTATATCCCACCCTTCACTTGGAGTCTCAGGGCGGCTTACAAACTCCTTTCCCTTCCCCTCCTCACAACAGACACCCTGTGAGGTAGGTGGGGCTGAGAGAGCTCTTTCGAGGACTGCTCTTGAGAGAACAACTCTGAAAGAACTTGTGACTGACCCAAGGTCACACCAGCAGCTGCAAGTGGAGGAGTGGGGAATCAAACCCAGTTCTCCCAGATTAGTGTCCACACGCTTAACCACTAAGTAAACGCAAAGTAAACAGAATGTGAGAGACAATTGGATACCATTTTATGACTGGGTGGAAAGAAACTTCAAACACCAAGAAAAATGAATATAAATATTATAAACTTGGAGAAACTCTAATTTGAACTTTATAGAATCTGTCTCTTTCCAGGAATCATAATAGAAGACTTTAGCGATTTGATTAAGTCTTAGTAACTGTACAAAAGGAAGATTTGGAAACAAAGAAATAAGACAGAAAATTTGTAATGGCTATTATATAAACCTGATGGAATTTCCCTTTATGTCCTATCCAATCCCCTGTACCCTTCCTGCCCTATAATGCCTATCCCATCCCTTGTATTTTCCTGTCCTATAATGTGTGAAAACCTAATACAAATTTACATTATAAAAAAAGTAATGTTGCAGCATCGGAACACCATGTATTCCCCTCCCCCATTTTCCCCTGCCACTCTGTCATGTGGCGGCAAGCAACTCAAGCTGCAGGTCGGAGATCCCCCACCATAATGGGAAGAAGTCCTGGAAACTCTATACTGTCCTGTTACTGAGCTAAGAAATGTCTTCCTCCCTTTTGGTTCTGCTATTGAACTCACTGCAGTGTGTAAAGATATGCACTACCTAGTTACACCCCAGGACTGGACTTTCTCTCCATGTTCATCTAAGTCCCATCTTAAGAGCCAGTTTGGTGTAGTGGTTAAGAGCAGCAGACTCTAATCTGGGAGAACTGGGTTTGATTCCCCACTCCCCTACATGAAGCCAGCTGGGTGACCTTGGGTCAGTCACAAGTTCTCTCAGAGCTGTTCTCTTACTAGCAGTTGTCTCAGAGCTCTCTCAGCCCCACCTACTTCATAGGGTGTCTGTTGTGGGGAGAGGAAGGGAAGGAAATTGTAAGCCACTCTGAGACTCCAAGTGAAGGGCGGGATGTATCCAACTCTTCTTCGTCTTCTTCGGTATGTGTATATTTGCTGCTGAAGGTTGGGTGTGATTTGCACTGCAAAAAAGTAACACTCAGGAAAGGGTTAACCCCCTATCACTGGCCCTGATCTGAAGCGGAGGGCACAGCTACTTTTAAGCTCAAATCACCCATGAATCTGACCATCACATCTAGATTAGTCCTTGAAGAGACCTGGCCATAGTAAGGTTACATTCACAATTTCTTCTCTTGGACTTCAACAAGAGTCTGCCCTTAGACCTTTCCCACAGCTCCTTTAGTATTAATTCCAGTAGCCTACAAATTCTGGTAGCCTAGAAATAAATGGAGTAGAAAGTTTATTCATATATAAGAACATATTTCTATACAAAAGCCCTAAAATAGTAAACAGTGTTGACAGTCAGAATAGGATTTAGAATAGGGTTGGGAAATTCCTGGAGATTTGGGGAGTGGAGCTTGGGGAGGGTGGGGTTTGGGAACGGGAGGAATCTTAGTGGGACATAATGCCATAGAGTCCATCTTCCAAAGCAGACATTTTCTCTGGGGGAATTGATCTCTGTAACCTGGAGATCAGTTGTAATACTGGGAGAGCTCCAGCAACCACCTGTAGACTAGAAACTCTACTTTAGAGGCATCGTGTTTTTAAAAGTGATTAATATTGTAAATAAGTGATTCATAATGTAAAGTCACAGCACTGTGTTCTGAAGGAATAGAACCCTGTGGACCCTAATCCCTAATATTTGGGACAAGGCCCACAGTTATATTATACCGTGCAGGATTACCTGAATGCTACACATTCTCAGATGCATTTACTATAGTTTCACCTGCCCCAGTGGTAAAGCCTAAAATTCAGAAAATCTTCTAAGAATTTTCATAAGAACATAAGAACATATGAGATGCCAATGTTGGATCAGGCCAAGGCCCATCCAGTCCAACACTCTGTATCACACAGTGGCCAGAAATACCAGTGCCATCAGGAGGTCCACCAGTGGGGCCAGGACATTAGAAGCCCTCCCACTGTTGACCCCCCCCAGCACCAAGAAGACAGAGCATCACTTGCCCTAGAGTCCCTATCTATACCTTGTGGCTAATAGCCACTGATGGACCTCTGCTCCATATCTATATATCTAATAGCTAAGTTGCCCCCTCCGTGCGGATCGCTAAATCAGCACGGAGGGGGCAGCTGGGGGGCCGGGGGAGGTTTGTGCACACGTGGGCCAGTCCCCACGTGTGCACAAAAATACAAAAAGTTTAAAAAAATTTCGGGGGGATGTTTAAATCCCCCCGAAAGTGCAAGACCGTCTCCTGCGCATGCGCAGGAGACGCTCTGCAACGCCGCCGCCGCTGCCGCCGCCTCGGACCAGCTGGCGGGCTGGCGGGCGACGGGGGGGAGGAAGCCGGGCCTCGCCGCCGCCGCTGCCTCCCCGGAGCCGGCTGGCCAGCCAGCCAGCCAGCCGGCCGGCCCCACA